>NC_064850.1:129306230-129371230 GCF_024139225.1 Suncus etruscus | reverse complement strand
TTTTTACAGTATAAATCTTGTCAGCTATCAATATTGAATATAATTTGTCCTACTCTGGTATGGATTTGGGATTTCAGGAAGTGAGATTTGAGAATCTATTTTTACTAGGTTATTTCTGTGTTCATTAAAACTGGAAAATCTCCACAACCAATTTAGGGTATAAACAACTTGATATCTTACATTTTCCCTGAAAAGATCAAAGGGCAAGAGGGGTGAGCACTCGGAACTATGTTGAAAGGCCCCCAACAGTCAAGGGGAGTGGAGAAGGTTATTCAGAACCCTTTGGTGCCAAGAAATCTGGAGCTTCTAAAGCTATGGGCTAATGCATTTTGCAATAGTGATTTAACATGCATGAAATCCCTCTATCCACAGGACCAGTAGCACAAGAAGTCTTGATGTATCTTAAATACAGTCCAATTGGGATTTCTTTGGTAACCTTAGGCTTCTGATTTTCTGTTTTATTCAACAAAAGTAAACAAAAATACTGCTTTCCTTCTTTTCTATATGGCAGGGATGGAGAAGAATTTGAGAGAAGGCATTGAGCAAATAATTCAGGAAATGGACATGGAGAAAGAATACTTCTTTTTGGCAGGAGAGCAGCTGGGTGGGTGTTGAGACAGCATTTCCTTGCTGGGGCATAATTCAACCATCTTGTAAGGTTCATGGCCCACTTGCATGCCAGATGTAGCATGGGTTTTCTTTAAATTGGAAGCATTGATTGAATGTGGATACTTTTATCTTTCAACTATTTGTTTTGAATTAATTTCAGATTCACGAGAATTTGCAAAAAAAAAAAAATAGTACACTGCATTTTTATGCATCCTTCCCCCAACTTCTACAATAATAACATCTATCTGACTCAAACTTGTTCACAAAACCAGGAAATTGAAATTCCTACTGTGCAAATTCTATACTAAAAAGCCTAGGACATTTTGTGTGGCGATCCAGCAAAGATGATTCAGAAACCACCATAGGAAGCATACATGAAACACTATTCTGTATAGAGAATACAGATTTGGCTTCAAGTCCTATGGACATTTTATAAGAGCTTCCTTATGCCTCATCGTAGGGATGGTAACAATATTTCCCTTTTTCCTTCATGGATAGGGACAACTCCCAATACTGTTAAACCCAGGAGGAATATAGGCCCGAGGATTTAGTGCTCAGGCTCCGTCAAGGCCACATCTGTTGGTACTCAGGAGTGCCACACAGAGGTGCAGTGTAGGTCTCAAACTCAGTTCCTAGAAAAGGAGAAGTGGAGAAGTCAATGAAAGATTCAACCTGGAAGCTTTGGTCTTTATGTCCTAAATTTCAAAAATTTCTTCACTATTTTCTTCCCTTTTACTCCCTTGTTCTGTAGGCTTATGATTTATCTTGCCTCTCCTTGTCATCATTCCAGTTGTTTCTGGAAGATCAAAAAAGATATGGTGGGGTTGGAACAATAGCACAGCGGTAGGGCATTCACCTCGCAAGCGTTCCATATGGTCCCCCAAGCCAGGAGCGATTTCTGAGTGCAGAGCCAGGAGAAACCCCTGAGCGTCACTGGGTGTGGTCTAGAAACCAACCCCCCCCCCACGAAAAAAAAAAAAAAGAAAAGAAATGGGGTGTATTCTCTGAATTAAGAATGCTTCCAGGGGCTGGAGCAATAGCACAGCGATAGGGCATTTGCCTTGCACGAAGCTGACCCAGGACGAACCTGGGTTCAATCCCTGGTGTCCCATATTGTCTTCTGAGCAAGGAACGATTTCTGAGTATCACCGGGTGTGGCCCAAAAACAACAAAACAAAACAAAAAACGATTGTCTCCAGAGTCAGAGAAAGAGGCACAATCTTTGTACAGGGGTGCATGCATCATCTCTCCTACTATTCCAACACAACATGAACCTCTGAGTGCTGCTAGGAACAACCCCTTAGTACAGAGCTGAGAATACCTCCTGCTGTTCACTGCTGGTTATAGACACCAAACAAAACGGGGGGGGGGGGGAAGCGCGAAAGCGAGAGCGAGAGAGGGAAAGAGAGCGAGAGCGAGAGCAAGAGAGAGAGAGAGGAGGGAGAGGGGAGGGAGGGAGGGAGGGGGGAGAGAGAGAGAGAGAGAGAGAGGGAGAGAGGGGAGAGAGAGAGAGAGAGAGAGAGAGGGAGAGAGAGAGAGAGAGAGAGAGAGAGAGAGAGAGTGAGAGAGAGAGAGAGAGAGAGAGAGAGAGAGAGAGAGAGGGAGGGAGAGAGAACCTGTTTATATTTTGCTGTCTTCTTGGAACTTTTTTTTTTTTTTTTGGTTTTTGGGGCCACACCCGTTTGATGCTCAGAGGTTACTCCTGGCTAAGCGCTCAGAAATCGCCCCTGGCTTGGGGGGACATATGGGACGCAGGGGGATCAAACCGCGGTTCTTCCTTGGCTAGCGGTTGCAAGGCAGACACCTTACCTCGCAGGCCCCGGCACATTTTCTTTAAAGTTAATATCTCTTAGTTTGGGAGGGGCATTGGTGGTGGGAATGTTGCACTGGTGAAGGGAGGTGTTCTTTTTATGATTGAAACCCAACTATAATCATGTTTGTAATCATGGTGCTTAAATAAAGATAAAAAAAAAAAAGGTAAGGGCCACTTTTAGAGATGCTGGAAGTCAAACTTAGGGACCTGTACATGCTATTACTTGAGTCAATTTCTGGTCCCTTTTCATATCATCTCTTTCTCTCTCTCTCTCTCTCTTTTTTTTTTTTTTGGTTGTTGTTGTTGTTGTTTTTGGGTCACATCCGGCAGCGCTCAGGGGTTACTCCTGGCTCTATGCTCAGAAATCGCTCCTGGCAGGCTTGGGGGATCATGTGGTATGCCGGGATTCGAACCACTGACCTTCTGCACGCAATCCGGAACCTTCATATCATCTCTTAATTCAACATTGTGTATAAGAAATACTTTTATGTTTTATAAATAGGAACCCGCTACTAATGATTTTTACAGTATAAATCTTGTCAGCTATCAATATTGAATATAATTTGTCCTACTCTGGTATGGATTTGGAATTTCAGAAAGTGAGGTTTGAGAATCTATTTTTAATAGATTAAAATAATCAAAGATATTATTTCTAAATTTTAAATAAATTAAAATTAATTAAATTAATTAATTTTAATTAAATTTAAATTAAAATTTTTCCCTTTATTTAAACATCTTGGTTACATATATGATTGTGATTAGGTTTCAGTCATGTAAAGAAACCCTTCTTCACCAGTGCAACGTTCCCACCACCAATGTCCCACATCTCCCTCCATCTCACCCCAACCCCACCTGTACTCCAGACAGGCTTTCCAGTTCCCTCATTCATTCACATGATTGTGGTAGTTCTCTGTGTAGTTATTTCTATAACTGCACTCACCACTCTTTGTGGTGAGCTTCATGAAGTGAGCTGGAAGTTCCAGCCCTCCTCTCATTGTCTCTGAGGATTGTTGCAAAAATGACTTTTATTTTTCTTAAAACCCATAGATGAGGGCCAGGAGAGATAGCACAGCGGCGTTTGCCTTGCAAGCAGCTGATCCACGACCAAAGGTGGTTGGTTTGAATCCCAGTGTCCCATATGGTCCCCCGTGCCTGCCAGGAGCTATTTCTGAGCAGACAGCCAGGAGTAACCCCTGAGCACTGCCGGGTATAACCCCCCCCCCCAAAAAAAAACCCCATAGATGAGTGAGATTATTCTGCGTCTTTCTCTCTCCCTCTGACTTATTTCACTCAGCATGATAGATTCCATGTACATCCATGTGTAGGAAAATTTCATGACTTCATCTCTCCTGACGAAATTAAAATGTTTTAATATTTAAAATAATTAAAGATATTATTTTGCAAAAAAAATTCTTAGTTTTTCTATTTCTTTTTGAAATAAAATTTGAATCAGTTTTATTGTTTGTTTTATTTTGGGACCACACCACACCTGGCAGTGCTCAGAGTTTACTTCTGGTTCTATAATCAGAAATCATTTAGGTGTCTGGAAATTGAACCTAGGTTGGTTGTGTGCCCTGGACATCATCAGTTTTGTTTTAATTGTTTTTGTTTGTTTGTTTGTTTAGGGCAGATGAAGTAGCAGGGAGGAAGAAAAGAAAAAGGAGCAGAACTTGAAGTGGCATATGATTTCATCTCACTAAAGCCCAACCAGGCAAGCACATGTATTCTGTTACACAGAAAAAAGGAGCAGAGGTTATACAGCTGGTTTACTAACTCTCAAACAAATTCTTGACTTGCTCTTTCTGTTACCCTATGCTGGAGTACCCATGAAAACTATTAAAAATATATTTTCAAATGCCTTGGGTGTTCTAGAAAATAGTTTTCCTCAATACACTTTATAGATTCTTCTTCTTTCTTGGCTAGGACAGAATGTAATACCTTCTTATTTTCCCCAATACTGAAGGACCACATGGTGCTAGAGATTAAACAGTAATATGCTAAGCATTGATTTAGATCTTTGAACCATTTTCCTCATCTCTGGTCATTCTTTTGTTTTGTTTTGTTTTTGATGGGAGCCCACAACCAGCAATTGCTCAGGGATTAGGGCTTACTCCTGGCTGTACGTTCAAGGATCATTCTTGGTTGAACTTGGGGGACCATATGCAATAAGAGGATTGAACTGGGCCCGGAGAGATAGCACAGCAGTGCTTGCCTTGCAAGCAGCCGATCTAGGACCAAAGGTGGTTGGTTCGAATCCCGGTGTCCCATATGGTCCCCCGTGCCTGCCAGGAGCTATTTCTGAGCAGACAGCCAGGAGTAACCCCTGAGCACCGCCGGGTGTGACCCCAAAAAAAAACAAAAACCAAAAAAAAAAAAATAATAAAAAGAGGATTGAACTGGGTCAGTCAGATGCAAAGCAAACTTTTTGTTTGTTTGTTTTCTTTTATGGGCTGGAGCAATAGTACAACAGGTAAGGCATTTTTCTTTGCATGGGGTCAACCAGTATTCTATTCCTGGAAACACATATTCCTGAGACTGTTAGGAGTAAATACTATATACTATCAGTTAAGCCCTGTACTATCTCTCCATCCTGATCTCATATTATTCTTTAGTTTAAATGTGTTCTCTGAAGTAAATGGGTATACTTATATAAATATTTTGTTGTTATCTGAAATCAAGATGTAATTTGATATAACATATTTATTTTATGTCAAATACAGGCAGGGGGGAAGGAGATGGGGAAATTGATGGTGGAAAGGTTGCACTGATAAAGGTGGGTGTTCTTGTTTTATAACTGAAACCCAATTACAAACATGTTTGTAATCATAGTGTTTAAATAAAGATGTTATTAAAATATATATTTATTTTTGTTTAATTTTTAAAAGTTAAGACAGCTTGATTTACAAGGTAGTTTATAATACAGTTGTTTCAGGCATTCAATGCTCTAACACTAATCCCACCACCAATATCCTTGGGTTCTCCCTTGTCAGGCATACAACAATGTGAAAACATTACTTGTTCTGTTTTTTTTTGTTTTTGTTTTTGTTTTGTTTTTTAGGTTTTTGGGCCACACCCAGCGTTGCTCAGGGGTTACTCCTGGCTGTCTGCTCAGAAATAGCTCCTGGCAAGCACGGGGGACCATATGGGACACCGGGATTCGAATCAACCACGTTAGGTCCTGGATCGGCTGCTTGCAAGGCAAATGCTGCTGTGCTATCTCTCCAGGCCCACATTACTTGTTCTAACAGCTGATTGCTATATGTATATTTTTATTTTGAAACTTGGCAATCTTAAGTATATGTGTTGAGAATCGGGCAGATGTGAGTAGCCTTTAGGAATACTAATTGCGATAATTTATCTTGTTTGATTCGATTTTGTTTGGGGGGAAAACACCCAGCTGTGCTCAAGAGCTATTCTGGATTTGTGTTCCAGGGGATCTCACCTGGCAGTATTTGGGAACCATGTATAATTAGGTTTTTGAACTAGGATTTGTGGGATACAAGACAACCACCTTAAAAAAAAAAAAAGACAACCACCTTCCCTCTACCTTTCAGTATTATCTTTCTGGTCCCTATAAACTGTCTTAAATTTTTTTTTAAAAAAAGATCTAGTTGGTTTGACTTATTTGTTTATTTATGTCTCTTTTTTATTCCCTTCAACCCTCTCCCTTCCCTATATGATAAAGGGTGTTGCCATGACTAAGATTTGTTCCTGTTCCTGGCTCTTACCCACATGTTGTAGCTGTGTTGAGCTCTGGGGTTGTGTACAATGACCCATGCACCATATTTCCAACCCCAGATGAACAGAAGCAGACTCTAAAGCAGAGTCACGCATGAAATAATCCAGACCAACTGAGGGTAAAACACAGGTATTCTGGCAATCTTCCACTTTGTATCAAGAGTGAGTTGCTTGCCAGAACTGTCGTTTTTATTGAGTACAGAGACCATCCCCAGGTAGGGGAGCAGGACAGAGAGCTCAGGCTATCCTGAGCCAGTCCTGGCCAGGTTTACATGTAAAACAATCTCTGTTTTGAGGTAAAACCAAGTTGTAAACAAATAGATACAAAGGAACCAGGGTTAATCTTTATTTTGGGTAAAATAAGGTGTAATCTAACATGGTTGCACATCAGGCTTGCATCTAAGGCCTCAGTCTTCACTGACGTTTGCTACTCCTTAGCTGTGGTGCTTGCTGAACTTTTTTTTTGAGGGGGCGGGTTTGGGCACACCCGGCAGTGCTCAGGGGTTACTCCTGGCTGTCTGCTCAGAAATAGCTCCTGGCAGGCACGGGGGACCATATGGGACACCAGGATTCGAACCAACCACCTTTGGTCCAGGATTGGCTGCTTGCAAGGCAAACACCACTGTGCTATCTCTCCGGGCCCGCTTGCTGAACTTTTTAGCCTTGGTACTCACACATCTTTTTAGTTGTATTCATTCAGGCTTGCACCTTTTTGTGGTACTTAAATACATGTAGCCACATGTGTAGCTGGAAATTGCTTGCGGCACCAGGGATTACATACAATGCTGGTTGGGGATTGCAGACAGCAGAGCTACTAGAATCATGCCTGAGCATGTGGTAATGTCAGGGACTAAAACTTGTGATTGAGGCTTCTATGACAAGTACTTTCTAAGGCACCATGCTAAATCATCTTGAAGGATTTTCTGATACAAGTTGTTTTAAAAAAATGTGTTTTGAAAACAAGAAACCTGCTCAAGTTGAAGCAGGACATGGGTTGCTTCTCCTGTAGTCCTCCCCCTGCTGCCCTATTTCTGCACTATTGAGGCAGTACAGTTAACTGTGTCTTTGTTAACAAACACACAATAATCCCTTCTATTTGAAAGGAGATAACTTCAGGAGCTATTTCTGTTTTTTTGTTTTGTTTTGTTTTGTTTTTAGTTTTTGGGCCACACCCGGCGGTGCTCAGGGATTACTCCTGGCTATCTGCTCAGAAATAGCTCCTGGCAGGCACGGGGAACCATATGGGACACCGGGATTCGAACCAACCACCTTTGGTCCTGGGTTGGCTGCTTGCAAGGCAAACACCGCTGTGCTATCTCTCCGGGCCCAGGAGCTATTTCTGAACACTTTCTAGGAAGGTCCTGCCAGGCCTGCTGTGGTGAGCTTAGAGAACACTTTGGTTAGTTTGTTTAGTGGCAGAGATTACATTGGAAGAAGCCCATGGCATCAGCACCATGTGGCAGGACTCACCCAAGGAAATAGGGCTCTGATAGGCAGTGCGGGTATTCATTGGCTCCATCCTGGAAGGACTAATGTGTTGGGCTTATAAGAGTCATGCTAACAACTTGGTCTAAGACAGGTAGTCTTACCTCACCTCCTAATGATAAGATGAAATCAGAAGACATGTCATCTTTTCATTTGTACAAAACCCAAGTTTGCTATCTACAGAAGACTGACTCTGATAACCATGACTGGACAGAACTCATCCTGGGACCAATAAAAAGGATCCTAGTCTAGGTCCTGGCCTATGATATGTACAACAACCAAGATCTCTAATTCCAGAGGTCTGACTAAAACAACTGCAACTGAGCAGATCATCGGGAAACATAATGAAAGACTCTATCCTAGGCTTCGTCCTAGGATTGGGGCAAAAACCAAGACCACCAATTACAGAAGACTGATTAAAACAACAGTGATAAATCACAACTCCGAGAACTGTAAAGAAAGACTTCATCCTAGGCTCCATCCTTTGATCTGTGCAAATATCAAGATCTCTAGTTACAGAGGCATGATTTTATCACCCACAACAGAGCAGAAAGTTTCCAGACACCACAGAAGGACCTAGGGAAGAGTATAAGAGCATGTATGGAGACTGTAATTATTCCCATGACAGTATACTACTTCAAGGGTGGAGAAAACCTGTATCTCTTAGGCCAAGGTAATTCCCTTTCTAACCTCCCCAATATTTACTGTGCCTATGCAAGGAAAAAAAAAAGAGAGAGAGAGAAGGGGCCAGAGAGATAGTACTGTGGTAAGGCATTTGCCTTGTAAGCAGCCGACCCAGGACTGATGTTGGTTCGAATCCCGGCAACCCATATGGTCCCCGTGCCTGCCAGGAGTGATTTCTGAGCACAGAGCCAGGATAAACCCTGAGCACTGCCAGGTGTGACAGGCTGCCAGGGCTGCTTGCCAGGTGTGACCCCTCCCCCAAAAAAAATAAAGAGAGAGAAGCACACAAAAAAAAAAATTAGTTGTGTTATTGTTTTTGTTTGTTGCTGTTTTTCTTTTTTTACTTTTGTACTTTGTTTTGTTTATATTTCAGAACCCTGGTTATTGTATGACTGCTGTCTACATTGCTCTGGTGCTTTTCAAGTTTTTTGTTTTATCTTATTTATCTTTTTTATTTTGGTATTTTTGTTATGTTTTTCTTCCTTCTCCCTCCCTGCTCTTAAACTGATATAACCTCTAGAAGGACTCCTCTCATTTTTTTGCTTGTTTGATTTTTGCCTGATTTTTATTATTATTAATATTATTATTATTATTTCTTTCTCTTTCCTTTTTTTCAAACAGAACCACACAACTTGAACCAGCTTGTTTTGCCTCTCTAATGGAGGGGGAAATAATGGAAGGTAACAAGACCAAACAGTCTTGTTTGAACATTAAGTAGAAATAAAAAAGGATCAAACTTAAGTCCAAATCAAAAGTCAATGACAACAGAATCGATACCCAATTTACAACATACTATACACAGAGCGAACCACTTATACTAGCAGCTTGGGGGGTAAAAGAGGGGGATATGGGATGTATGCTGGAAACAGGGGTGGAGGACAGTATTGGTGGTCAAACGCCCCTGATTCAATATCACTATGTACCTAAAATATTACTGTGAAAGATTTGTAATCCACTTTGATCAAAATTAAAAAAATAAATTAAAAAAAGAGTTTTAAAGAAAGTTATGCTAGATGAGCCATTGATAAAAACTATGTTATCCTATTATTTAAATATGTTCACTGTACAGGAGGCATAGAGAGGAAGAAGTATATACCTTCTGAAATAGAAATTATTATTTTTTGAGTTTTTTTTGGGGGGGTTATGGTCACACCCAGCAGCGCTCAGGGGTTCCTCCTAGCTCTACACTCAGAAATCGCTCCTGACAGGCACGGGACCATATGGGATGCTGGGATTTGAACCACCAACTTTCTGCATGAAAGGCAAATGCCCTACCTCCATGCTATCTCTCCGGCCCCTGGAATAGAAATTATTTAATGAAGATAAGCACGCATATGTTTTAGTATATGATAAACCTTACTGCTGATTTTTTTTCTTTTGGAGGGAGGGTGTAGCAGCCCAGGGCTGCTAGGACTGCAGGGCTGTGTGCTGCAAGGCCCAAGGATGCCAGAGCACAGTGCTGCAAGGCTCACAGGAATCCATGGGTCCAGATGCCTGCTGGGGCCAAGAGTCCACCCAGGGACACAAACATGTAGTGACCGCCCACCCAGGAATGAGAGATAGAGGGAAGAGAGAAATTGAAATCAATAATACTTTGATGGAAATTCACCAGTCAGAGGTGGCTGGGGGAGGTCCTGGTACAAAAAGGAAAGAAAAGGAAATAGATGCAAAGCAGGCAGTATCTCTTTAATGCTTTATCTCTGGCTCCTCCACCCTGGACCAACAGTACTGCTCTGGTCACTATTCTGGGCTCCCTTGTAACAGTCCAAGTTTTTTCTTTTATACCTGGCATGGCAGGGGGCATGTTCAAGACTAACTGCCATACAAGGGGACATATACTCAGAGGTGCCCAGGTTCTACACCTGGCTCTGTATTCAATGATCACTCCTGGAATAGATCAGGGGGCATTTTGGGGGGTTGGGATTTGAACTGTTATTGCTGCATCCACAGTCGCTTGCTTAGCAAGTACAAAACCTTTGTCTTGGCTATTTCTCCAGCTCTACTTCTGATACATATTATTTTTGATACTTTTTTTTTCTAAAAATATTACTTGTATCGTGCTATTGCTCTGCTGCTGTATCAAGGTAAGTTCAGAACTTAAAGGAGGAGGAAAAATAGAACTATATTTGGAATTTATGAGTTAATAACAATATAAATTATTGTATCATATCAATGGATCTCACAGAAAGGGAATGATTGGTTAATATATCTTCAATTAAACTGATACCTACATACTGAGATTTTTTTTCAGTATAAAGACTATTTCTGACATAAATAAAATTTTGCACTGGTAGAACCTGTAAGCAAAACCAAAAAAAAGACAACATAAATGAAAAATGGATCTTGCATATGTATGATAAATCTTTGTCTTTTTTCTCCAGCAAAATGATCTTCATCTCTGCAGATGCAGAAATCTTCTAGCTCTTTAAAATGGGAATGGCTTGTCGGCTTAGATCAATGACACCCCAGAGTCCTGAGAGAACTCACAGATGTGATCACAGGACTATCTGGACAGGAGAAATGAGGGAAATGGGAAAAGTCCGGAGATGGGCAAATGAGTTCCAGATTTTCCAACATAGCAGAGAAGGTGACTTAGGGATCTGCATTTAGTTTAAGTTTAAGGTTGAGCTTCAGTAAGACTCCAGAATGGATGACTAAAGGGGCTTTGTATGCATTTGTTAAGGAGGTGGTGACTGTAACTCTCGCCAGAGGTCCCTGAAATCTGATCTCATGCCCACCGACCTTAATTCAATTTTGTAACACTTGACTAGATGAATAGGAAAACAGCTAGTCAGAAATGACTTATTTTAGCAAGACATTTGCCAGAAGAATCTCACTGACATCCTTGTGGTCAGAGAAATGTAAACTGGTTCTCTGAGTTCAGTATGCAACCATAGTTACAGGATGCAAAGGAAACATAAGGATAATAGCACAAATACAGTGACCCTTTTTTGTTGTTGTTTTATTTGTTTGGTTTTTGGGTTTTGGCTACCTAGTGGTGCTCAGGGATTACTCCTAGATTTGTGCTCAGGAATCCTGGTTGGAGCTTGGGATGCAGAAATCAAACCCAGGTTAACGTTATGCAAGGAAGCACCCTGCCTGCTGTACTATTTCTCTAGCCCCACTAGTGAACCTTTTAAAAACTAACAACTATCTGCAGTGAGTTGGACATACACAATGCTTCCTCTCTTACATTAGTTTGCTTAGGTTTCCATATCAAAATATGAGTGACTAAAGCAATAGAAACTTATGGTTCTGGTGGCTGGGAATCTAAGATCAAAGTATCCACAGGGTTGGTTTATCCACTCTCTCTGGTCTCATACTTTATTTTCCTTATAAGGACACTGATAATGTTGGATTAGGGCACAACCTTCTATAATCACCCCACACGCATATCTCCAAGCCCAGGTAAATGAGTTTGAATCAGGTCGAATAAGAAATAATCAAAACTAGGCTGAGGGTGAAACATGTGTAGTCTGGCCATCTTCTATCTAGTTTGGAGCCCAAGCTGCTTGCCAGACTGCTGTTTTTATTGAGTACAGGGACCATCCCTGGGTGGGGCAGTAAACTCACCCAGGTTTACAAGTAAGTACAGTCTCTGTTTTAGGATTTATCCAAATTGTAAACAAACATACGAAGAAACCAGAGATGATCTTTGTTTTTAGTAAAATAAGGTGTAACCCAACATATCCTAATAATTTTCTTGGTCTTTAAATGGTCTTAAGTGTTTTCCCAGTATTAATGTTAAACTGATAATTTTGTATATTATTTTCACTGATTGAAAAAATCACACCTAAGAAATGCTATTTCATTTAATTTTCAAATGACATTCATGATTTTTAAAAAAATATTTTGTGATATTTAGTCTGATATAAAAAATTCTGGAGATGATATTTTATATACTGTATAGAAGACTAAAGTTCTCTAAAATTTCAGAGACTAGAACATAATTTAAATTTAAAAATATGTGGGGCCAAAGTGGTGGCGCAAGTGGTAGGCTTCTGCCTTGCATGCTCTAACCTAGGACAGACCATGGTTTCATCCCCCTGGCATCCCATATGGTTCCCCAAGTCATGAGCGCATAACCAGGAGTAAACCCGGGTCGTCACAGGGTGTGACCTCAAAACAAAACAAAACAAAACAAAAATGGGGAGAATAAATGAACAGACACTTTGTCAAAGAAGAAATACAAATGGCCAAAAGGCACATGAAAAAATGCTCCACATCACTAATCATCAGGGAGATGCGAATCGAAACAACAATGAGGTACCATCTATTGCCACAGAGACTGACACACATCACAAAGAACAAGAACAACCAGTGCTGGCAAGTGTATAGGGAGAAAGGAACTCTTATTCACTTCTCATGGGAATTCTGTCTAGTCCATATTTCTGGTAAACAATATAGAGATTCCTTAAAAACCTGGAAATTGAGCTCCCATAAGATCTAGCTATACCACTCCTAGGGAAATGCCCTAGGAACACAAAAACACAATACAAAAATTCCCTCTGTTTATTGCAATAAACAGATTGTTATTGTTACTGTTTATTGCTCTATTTACAATAGGCAGAATCTGGAAACCACCCAGATGCCCAACAACTCATCAACAAGATGAGTAGCTAAAGAAACTGTGGTACATATACACAATGGAATACTAGGCAGCTGTCAGGAAAAATGAAGTCATAAAAGTTCCTATACATGGATGGACATGGAAACTATTATGCTGAGTGAAATAAGAGGGAGAGAGATAGACACAGAATAGTTTCACTCATCTGTGGTATTTAAGAAAAATAAAAGACAGTGTGGAACTAATTCCCAGAGACAATAGAGATGAGGTTTCAAAGGACTAGTCCATGATATAAAGCTTGCCACGAAGAGTGGTGTGTGCAGTCAGAGAAATTACACCAACAACTCTCATGACAATGGTAGTGAGTGAAAGAAATAGAATGCCTGTCTCAAAGACAGGAAGAGGGAGGGGGAGGGGGATGAGGGAGATTGGTTGAATTGGTGGCATTGTAAGGGCATGCTAACAAAAGGGCTCAGCCCAGCATAGGCCTAACATATTACTCATTCATTTTATGTCTCACCTTCACAAACTATTATCTATATATCCTTTTTTTTTTTTTTTTGGGTTTTGGGTCACACCCGGCAGTGCTCAGGGGTTACTCTTGGATCCAAGCTCAGAAATCAGTCCTGGAAGGCTCGGGGGACCATATGGGACGCTGGGATTCGAACCAATGACCTTCTGCATGAAAGACAAACACCTTACCTCCATGCTATCTCTCCAGCCCCTATTATCTATATATCTGCTCTCCCACATCTGTATGCTCAGGAAGAGCAAGAGCCTTGTCAAGACTGACCTTGTCCCATTTGAATTATGTTGCTTATGTTATTTGAATTATGTATCTCTTGTTATTTGCTTCCGGGGGCTGAATTTCCGGCCCTGATGCATGGACAAGCTGATAATGGATGGCTATATAAACTCTGAATTCCTTAGACTCAGGATCGAGTCTAAGTTCCCTACTTTCTATACTGTCTCTGACCCCAAAGTGTCCGATTTTATTTTTTTTAATATCTTTAAACACCTTGATTACAAACATGATTGTACTTGGGTTTCAGTCATGTAAAGAACACCCCCCTTCACCAGTGCAACATTCCCATCACCAATGCCCCAAATCTCCCTTCTTCTCACCCCACCCCTGCCTGTGCTCTAGACAGGTTTTCTACTTCCCTCATTCATTCACATTGTTATGATAGTTCTCAATGTAGTTATTTCTCTAACTGCACTCATCACTCTTTGTGGTGAGCTTCATGTAGTAGGCTGGAACTTCTAGCCCTCCTCAATTTTGTCCTTGAAAATCATTGCAAGAATGTCTTTTATTTTTCTTAAAACCCATAGATGAGTGAGACTATTTTGCATCTATCTCTTTCCCTCTGACATATTTCACTCAGCATAATAGAGTCCATGTACATCCATGTATAGGAAAATTTTATGACTTCATCTTTCCTGACGGCTGCATAATATTCCATTGTGTACATGTACCACAGTTTCTTTAGCCATTCATCTGTTGAAAGGCATTTTGATTGTTTCCAGAGTCTGGCTATTGTAAATAGCGCTGCAATGAATATAGGTGTGAGGAAGGGATTTTTGTATTGTGTTTTTGTGTTCCTAGGGTATATCCCTAGGAGTGGTATAGCTGGATTGTATGGGAGCTTAATTTCCAGTTTTTAGAGAAATCTCCATATCACTTTCCATAAAGATTGGACTAGATGGCATTCCCATGAGCAGTGGAAAAGAGTTCCTTTCTCTCCACATCCCTGCCAACACTACTTGTTCTCATTCTTTGTGATGTGCTCCAATCTCTGTGGCGTGAGATGGTACCTCATAGTAGTTTTGATTTGCATCTCCCTGATGATTAGTGGAGCATTTTTTCATGTGCCTTTTGGCCATTTGTATTTCTTCTTTATCAAAGTGTCTGTCCATTTCTTCTCCTCATTTATTGATGGGATTAGATTTTTTTTTTCTTGAAAAGTTTTGTCAGTGCCTTGTATATTTTGGATATTAGCCCCTTATCTGATGGGTTTTGGGTGAATAATTTCTCTCACTCAGTGGGTTGCTCTTGTATCCTGGGAGCTGTTTCCTTTTTTTTTTTTTTTTTTTTTTTTTTTGTTTTTGGGCCACACCTGGCCGATGCTTAGGAGTTATTCCTGGCTGTCTGCTCAGAAATAGCTCCCAGCAGGCACAGGGGACCATATGGGACACCGGGATTCGAACCAACCACCTTTGGTCCTGGATTGGCTGCTTGCAAGGCAAACGCCGCTGTGCTATCTCTCCGGGTCCGGGAGCTGTTTCCTTTAAGGTGCAGAAGCTTCTGAGCTTGATATATTTCCATCTGTTTATCTCTGCTTCCACTTGTTTGGAGTGTGCAGTTTCCTCCTTGAAGATGCCTTTAGTTTCAATGTCATGGAGTGCTTTACCTATATGTTGTTCTATATACCTTATGGTATCAGGTCTGATACAAAGATCTTTAATCCATTTGGATTTTACCTTCATACATGATGTTAACTGGGGGGTCTAAGTTCGCTTTTTTGCAAGTGGCTAGACAGTTGTGCCAACACCACTTGTTGAAGAGGCTTTCCCTGCTCCATTTAGGATTTCTTGCTCCTTTATCAAAAAATTAGGTGATTATATGTCTGGGGAACATTCTCTGAGTACTCAAGCCTATTCCACTGATCTGAAGATCTGTCTTTATTCCAATACCATGCTATTTTGTTAACTATTGTTTTGTAATACAGTTTAAAGTTGAGGAAAGTAATTCCTCCCATATTCCTTTTCCCAAGGATTGCTTTAGCTATTTGAGGGTGTTTATGAATTTCAGAAGTGTTTGATCCACTTCTTTGAAAACTGTCATGTGTATCTTTAGAGGGGTCGCATTAAATCTGTGTAATGCTTTGGGGAGTATTGCCATTTGATTATGTTAATCCTGTCAATCCATGAACAGGGTTTGTGTTTCCATTTCCATGTGTCCTCTCTTATTTCTTGGAGCAGGGTTTTATAGTTTTCTTTGCATAAGTCCTTCACGTCTTTGGTCAAGTTGACTCCAAGATATTTGAGTTTGTGTGGCACTAATGTGAATGGGGTTGTTTTCTTAATGTCCATTTCTTCCCTATCATTAATGGTGTATAAAAAGGCCATTGATTTATGTATATTAATTTTGTAGCCTGCCACATTGCTATATGAATCTATTGTTTCTAGAAGCTTTTTGGTAGAGTCCTTAGGGTTTTCTGAGTAGAGTATGATGTCATCTGCAAACAGTGAGAGCTTGATTTCTTCCTTTTCTATCTGGATTCCTTTGATATCTTTTTCTTGCCTACTCGCTATAGCAAATATTTCCAGTACTATGTTGAAGAGGAGTGGTGAGAGTGGACAACCTTGTCTTGTACCAGAATTTAGAGGGAAGGCTTTTAGTTTTTCTCCTTTGAGGATAATATTTGCCATTGGCTTATGGTAGATGGCCTTAACTATATTGATTAAGGTTCCTTTCATTCCCATCTTGCAGAGAGTTTTCATCAAGAATGGGTATTGGACCTTATCAAATGCTTTCTCTGCGTCTATTGATATGATAATGTGATTTTTATTTTTCTTGTTGTTGATGTTGTGTACAGATGTTAAACCATCCTTGCATTCCTGGGATGAAGCCTACTTGATCATAGTGAATGATCTTCTTGATGAGGCATTGAATCCTATTTGCTAGGATTTTGTTGAGGATCTTTGCATCTGTATTCATCAGGGATATTGGTCTGTAGTTTTCTTTTTTGTGAGCATCTCTGTCTGGTTTAGATATCAAGGTGATATTGGCTTCGTAAAAGCTGTTTAGAAGTGTTCCCATTATTTCAATTTCATGAAAGAGCCTGGCCAGGATTGGTAGTAGTTTCTCTTGAAAAGTTTGAAAGAATTCATTAGTAAATCCATCTGGGCCTAGGTTTTTCTTTTTGGGTAGACATTTGATTACCGTTGTAATTTCCTCAATAGTGATGGAGGTGTTTAGATATGCTACATTCTCCTTACTCAACTGTGGAAGGTTATAAGAGTTCAAGAATTTATCCATTTTTCCACATTCTCATGTTTAGTGCCATAGAGCTTCTCAAAGTAGTCTCTGATTACCCTTTGAATCTCTGCAATATCTGTAGTAATCTCCCCTTTTTCATTTCTAATATGGGTTATCAAGTTTATCTCCTTCTCTTTCTTTGTGAGTTTTGCCAATGGTCTATCAATCTTGTTTTTTTTGTTTTTTTTTTTTTTTTTCAAAAACCAACTTCTACTTTCATTGATCTTCCAGATTGTTTCTTGGGTTTCCACTTCATTGATTTCTGCTTTAAGATTTGTTATTTCTTTCTGTCACCCTATTTTTGGTTCCTTTTGTTGATCATTTTCTAATTTTATAAGCCGCATCATTAAGCTGCTCAGATATGCCCTTTCTTCCTTCCTGATGTGTGCTTGCAAAGCTATAAATTTTCCTCTCAGTGCTGCTTTTGCTGTGTCCCATAGATTCTGATAGTTTGTGTCTTCATTGTCATTTGTTTCAAGGGAAGTTTTGCTTTCCTCTTTGATTTCATCTCGGACCCATTGTTCAGTAGTAGGCTATTTAATTTCCAGTTGTTAAAGTTTTTTTTTCTGTGTCCATTTGTAGTTCATATCTAATTTCAGAGCCTTGTGGTCAACAAAGTTAGCCTGCAAAATTTTTGTTCTTTTGATTTTATGGAGGTATGTTTTGTGTGCCAGCATAATGCTTTATCCTGGAGAATGACCCATGTACATTGGAGAAGAATGTATATCCAGGTTTCTGAGGATGGAGTGTCTTATATATATCTACTAGTCCTCTTTCTTCCATTTCTCTTTTCAGTATATTCTTGTTGTGTTTCAGTCTGGTTGACCATCAAGTGTTGACAAAGCTATGTTGAGGTCTCCCACAATTATTGTTTTATTATTGATGTCCTCTTTCAAATTGGTCAATAATTGTATTAGATAATTTGCTGGTCTCTCATTGGGTGTCTATATGTTTAATAGTTTGATTTCTTCCTATTGCACATATCCCTTGATTAGTATGAAGTGTCCATCTTTGTCCCTTACAAGTTTTCTGAGTCTAAAGTTGATGCCATCAGATATTAATATGGCCACCCCAGGTTTTTTAAGTGTGCTGTTTGCTTGGATGATTTTCCTCCAGCCTTTGGTTGAGTCTCTGTTTGCTCTGACTATTCAGGTGTGTTTCTTGTAGGCAGCTGAAAGTTGGATTCATCTTTTTGATCCATTTTGCCACTCTGTGTCTCTTAATTGGTGCATTTAGTCCATTGACATTGAGGAAGATGATTGTCATAGAATTTAATATCATCTTTGTGTATAAGTTTGGTGTGTTTGTTGGTCTCTCTTGTCTTAAAGTAGATCTTTCAGATTTTCCTTTAAGGCTGGTTTTGTATCTGTGAAGTTTCTAAGCTGTTGTTTATCCATGAAGCTATGTATCCTTCCTTCAAACCTGAGTGTGAGTTGGGCTGGGTGCAGTATTCTAGGTGAAGCCTCCATTTCATTCAGTTTTGTCTCAATATCCCACCACTGTCTTCTGGCCTTGAGAGTTTCTTGTGACATGTCTGCTGTAAATCTTAAGGATGCTCCTTTGAATGTAATTTCCCTTTTTGATTTTGCTTCTTTCAGTATTCTATCTCTATCTGTGGGGTTAGTCATTGTAACAAAGATGTGTCTTGGGGTGTTTTTCTTCAGGTCTCTTCTAGCTGGTACTCTTCAGGCATGCAGGATTTGATTGCATGCAGTCTTTAGCTTTGGGAGTTTCTCTGTAATGATGTCTTTGACTATTGATTCTTCCTGGGGATCTCCTTCCTGGGCTCTGGGACGCCAATGATTCTAATGTTGTTTCTGTTGAGTTTATCAAAGACTTCTATTTTTATCTGTTCACATTCCTTGAGTACTTTTTCCATTGTCTGATCATTTGCCTTAAGGTTTTTTTTTTCCAATCTCTTCTGTTGTATGGAGTTGTTCTGCATTTGATCTTCCAGTTCACTGATTCTGTCCTCAGCTGCTGATACCCTGCTAGAGAGGCTATTCACTGAGTTTTTCAATTGAGTTACCATGTTTTTCAAACCTGCTATTTCAGTTTAGAGTTTTCTGTTTTCTGTCTTTGTGTTTTGTTCAGCTAGAGCTATGTTTTCTTTGATTTCCAGGAGGATCTTCCATATTTCTATTCTAAACTCTTTATCTGAGAGATTAATCAGATGGTTGATATTTTTTGGAGTTATCAGAGCTATCATTTTAATTCTCTGTGCATGCTATTTGCCTGCGAGGTTTCCCTATTGTCATGCTCGTAGTGTGATTTTTTTTCTGCATGTTGTGGTGGGGTTCATTAGTTAGAAAGAGCATGCAGGCCGCAAAGCAAAGTGGAGGGGCCATGCTCTTCTGGAGCAGCCAGGAGACAGTTTTTTTAGGGGACCCTTCCTAGCCCTCTGAGGAGAGCTTCAGGAGATCAGAGGAGAGAAACATGCAAAGCCAACAGGTCCCCTCAGCTTCTCTCAATCAGCAATCACACGGTAGGGTGGACTTCTCCACAGACAAAGGAGTGCACTCTCTGCCTGATTGCCGGTTTTCTCTCTTTCTTGGCCTTTTGGCCTGAGTAGCTCTAGGAGACAGTTTTTTTTGGGGGGGCCCTTCTGCCAGACTTTATTAAGAAGGAAATGTGAAGTTCTATAATGCTTGATCTTTTTTGTTTTATTTATTTTTTTGGTGGGGGAGTCATACCCAGAAATACTTAGGGGGTCACTGCTCACTCTGCTCTCAGGAATTATTCCTAGTGGTCCTCTGGGGAATTTATGGGATGCTAGGTTTTGAACCTGGTTTGGGCTCTTGGTGTATGGTTTTTTTTCAGCCACAACACTTGATCTTTTAAATTATGCATTTTAGGGCATTCTTTCTCCTGGAGATTCTCTTTCATCTCAAACTCAAATGTGTATTCTTGGCTTTTTCCCTTTCAGAGGTCTTTTTTCTGTCCCGAATACATAATTCTTTCTCCATATTTCTCTAAATAACACTATTAAATTTACAAATTCGCACATTTTAGAAGCAACATTTTCACAATAATTTATGGAAAACATTACCCTAAAATATTCTAACATTTGGCCCCGGAGAGATAGCACAGCAGCGTTTGCCTTGCAAGCAGCGGGTCCAGGACCAAAGGTGGTTGGTTCGAATCCCGGTGTCCCACCATATGATCCCCCATGCCTGCCAGGAGCTATTTCTGAGCAGACAGCCAGGAGTAACCCCTGAGCACCGCCGGGTGTGGCCCCAAAACAAAAAAAAATCTAACATTTTACTGAGGAAAATGTCAAAATTAGAGAAAAGTAGAAGAATCTCAATAATCAGTAGTCATATACATACCATCTGGCATATACAATGAACATTTTTCTGTGTATTAAGTTCTCAAATAATGTCATTTTGTTTAGCTGATAAAGAAAAAAATAACCCTGGCTTGGGTCACACACACATGGTGTGCAGGATTGTGTGTAGGAAATTAGCATATATTCCCCATGCATGTATAGGTTTTCTCCAGGTATTCTGATTTTTTTTCTCATATGCCAAAGAAGTACTTGTTAGATTCATTATATGTCTGAACTGTTGGGAGAAATAATATATGGGATAATGCACTTGATTGCAGGAGCCACAGAGTTTAATTCCTGATACCACATATGATCCCCCTGGCACTGCCAGTGACCACTCCTGAATACAGAGCCTGGTATAGCTCCTGAGCACTATGAATAAGGCCTCACCTGCTCCCTATAATTTTTTTAAATAGAAAAACAAGTTGTTTTCATCTGATATGTCTGTGTGTGCTTTTCAAGTTCAAGGATTTGTTTCACCTTATGCCTAAAGCTACCAGGCCACACTTTGGCCAACTCTGGTACTGATGGTGCTGACCTAGAGTAAACACCATCTAGACACAGGGGGTCGGGCGGTGGCGCTAGAGGTAAGGTGCCTGCCTTGCCTGCGCTAGCCTAGGACAGACTGCGGTTCGATCCCCTGGCGTCCCATATGGTCCCCCAACCCAGGAGCGACTTCTGAGCGCATAGCCAGGAGTAACCCCTGAGCGTCACCGGGTGTGGCCCAAAAACAACAACAACAACAAAAATCTAGACATAGAATATATATCATCTAATGCTTCCCAGACAATCCTCATCTCTGTTTCTCAGTACTATTCTAATCTTTTTTAACGTAGAGAAGCTTTGCTCAGACTATAATTATTATTATTACTTTTTTTTTTTTTTTTTTTGGTTTTTGGGCTACACCCGGTGATGTTCAGGGTTTACTCCTGGCTATGCACTCAGAAATTGCTCCTGGCTTGGGGGACCATATGGAATGCTGGGGGATATAACTGTGGTCTGTCTAGGTTAGTGTGCACAAGGCAAACAAATGCCCTACCACTTGCACCACCGCTCCGGCCCCTCAGACTATAATTTTATATGTAGAATCATATAGCCTGGACTCAAGCTGCCCTCCACATAACTGCTTTGAATATCTTCTATATCATTAAATAAATCAGTGGTTTCATGCTTTATATTGGTTAGAACTGAATTGCATGAATACAACACAGTTTGCTCTCCCAGTCCTAGGTTGATGGACAAGTCGAATTGTTTCCAGCTTGAGCCATCACAAATATCATTACTGTGAGTGTTCTTTCGAAACTTTGTATAGACATATGTTTTTAATCCTCTTGGGAAAATTCCTAGAAGTGGAAGTGCTGGGTCATAGGGTAGGTCTATGCTTAGTTTATAAAGAAAACTCCAGATCTTTCCCCCAGAGTGATTGAGGTAAGCATATTTTTTTAAAATTTCAGTAACATTTTTCTTCACTTATAGAAGGTGGGTGTTTTAATGGTTAACACCTGCCATAGTTTATAGTGATGCCTACACTACCCTGATTGGTTTAATTTTTTTTTTTTACAGAAAAAGGAATGTTTATTTCTGACTCTGTGCTCAGAGATCACTCTGCTGAGACTTGGGTGACCATCTGGTATGACAGAGATAAAACCCTAGTCAGCCACTGCAAGGCAAGTGCCTTTCCTTTTATACTATTGCTTGGACCTAAAACTTCTTATGCAAAATCTTTGCATCATAAGTTGTAAAAGACAGTACAGGATTTAAGTACTTGCCTTACATGTTAACAAACATGAGCAACACAGGGTGTGGCCCACAAACAAAGACCAAAACAAATAAAAACAATCCATCTTAAAATAAAATAAAATCTGAAACTCTAATATTTATAATTGACATTTCTCTACCTCCCACTTCCCCCTGTAATATATGGCAGTAGGTAGAAACAATGAAATTGTTTCTTTCTCAATTAGACTGTTAATCGCTATGAGAGAGCTCCCTTCTCAGGGTTCTTCAGTGAGTCAAAAGACTCTGTGTATGCAGACACTTAGAAGCCAGACTCCAGTGGATAAGACATTAAGGAGGACTTTGTCAATAAGTATATTTGTGCACTATTTACTGGGGCTGATTTTGCTATGAGCAATAACTGTCTGTGGAAATATTTAAATTAGATTCAGAGAACATTCAAATTATCAATAGCTTAAATAATGCAAGACATTTATTTTTCTCGTCTAGATACAAAAAGCCCAAAGCTATGATGGCTCCATGATGCCATGCCAAACTTATTCCACCAGCTGAAAAAAGACCAAATTTACTGTTTTAGGGCTAAAAAGAAATCTCAAAGGTCTGAATGTGGCTGACCAGTTGTCGCAACACCACTTGTTGAAGAGGCTTGCTTATCCTTGCTCCATTTTGCATTTCTTGCCCCTTTATCAAAGATTAATTGATTGTATGCCTGGGAACATTCTCTAAATACTCAAGTCTATTCCATTGATTCGAGAGTCTGTCTTTATTCTAATACCATACTATTTTAATGATTATTGCTTTGTAATACAATTTAAAGTTGGAGAAAGTGATACCTCCCATCTTCTTTTTCCTTAGGGTTGCTTTATTGTTACAAATGAATTTCAGGAGTGTTTGATCTAATTCTTTGAAGACTGTCATGGGTTTCTTTAGAAAAATTGCATTAAATATGTACAATGCAGGGCCCAAGAGATAGCATAGAGGTAAGGTATTTGCCTTGCATGCAGGTCATTGAAATCCCAGTATCCTGTATGGTCCCCCGAGCCTGCCAGGAGCAATTTCTTAGCATAGAGCCAGGAGTAACCCCTGAGTGCTGCCCCAGGTGTGACCCAAAAACCAAAACAAAAAAACATCAAAGTAAAAAATATGTACAATGCTTTGGGGAGTAGTACTATTTTAATGATGTGAATCCTCCCAATCCATGAACAGGGTATATGTCTCCATTTCCTTGTGTCCTCCTTTATTTCTTGAAGCAGTGTTTTGTAGTTTTCTTTGTATAGGCCCTTCATCTCTTTAGTTAAGTTGACTCCAGGTATTCGAGTTTGTGTGGCACTAATGTGAATGGGATTGCTTTGTTTTATTTTGTTTGGTTTGGTTTGGTTTTGGGGCCCCACCCAGCAGTGCTCAGAGGTTACTCCTGGCTCTGCACTCAGAAATCGCTCCTGACAGGCTTAGGGGTCCATATGGGATGCCGAGTATCAAGGCCAAGTCTGTCCCAGGTTGTCTGCATGCAAGGCATTTGCCTTACCACTGTGCTATCACTCCGGCCCCTGGAATTGTTTTTAAATGTCCATTTCTTTTCTATCATTATTTGTGTATAAGAAAGCCATTGATTTTTACATGTTAATTTTGTAGCCTGCTACTTTGCTATATAAAACGATTATTTCTAGAGCTTTTTGACAGTCTTTAGGGTTTTCTGAATATAGTATCAGGGCCAGAGTGATAGCACACACACAGCATGCCTGGCATACTGCCATCCCAGGATTGATCCAGGTTCTATCCCCAGCATTCCATATGGTCCCCTGAGCCTGCCAGGAGTGATTTCTTTTTTTTTTTTTTTTTTGGGGGGGGTCACACCTGGCAATGCTCAGGGGTTACTCCTAACTCTATGCTCAGAAATCACCCCTGGCAGGCACAGGGCACCATATGGGATGCCGGGATTCGAACCACGGTCCTTCTGCGTCTAAGGCAAACACCTTACTGCTGTACTATCTCTCCGGCCCCCAGGAGTGATTTCTGAGCACAGAGCCAGAAGTAATCCATGAGCATCGCTGGGTGTGGCCCAGAAAACAAACAAACAAACAACAATAACAGCAACAAAAACAAAATAAACATAGTATCTTGTAATCTGCAAACAGTGAGAGATTAACTTCTTCTTTCCTATCTGGAAAGATATCAAAGCCCTTGAGATATATATATATATATAATTTGGCAAAAAATATATAAATATATATAATTTTTTTTTGCCAAATTACTATAGCAAGTACTTTCAGTACTGTGTTAAAAGGGGGGTGGTGAGGGGCTGGAGAGATAGCATGGAGTTAGGGCATTTGCCTTGTATCCAGAAGGACAGTGGTTTGAATCCTAGCATCCCATATGGTCCCCCGAGCCTGCCAGGAATGATTTCTGAGCGTAGAACCAGGAGGAACCCCTGAGTGCTGCCGGTTATACTTCACCATGTTTAAATAGTCATTATGCTTACTGTTGTTCATAGTATAAAATACACAGGAGTTATATATAGGATTTTTAACAATTTTGATCACTTATTAATGGGGTCATTTTTTAATTTTATAAAATCTTCATTTAAGCACCATAATTACAAGCATGATTGTAGTTGTGTTTCAGTCATAAACAGAACACCCTCCTTCAGCGTGCAGCCTTCCCACCACCAATGCCCCCCGCCCTCCTCCCCTAGCCCAGTCTGTGTTCAAGACAGGCCTTCTATTTCTCTCACTCATTAACATTGTCATGCTAGTAGTTATTTCCCTAACAGCATTCACCACACTTTGTGGTGAGCTTCATATTATGAGCTGGTCCTTCTAGCCCTTAACTCTATACTAATGGGGTCTTATCTATATTTAGAGTTACATAACCAAAATACAAGGCCCAGGGACCAGAGTGATAGTACAATAGATAGATCATTTGCTTTACACATGCCCACCTGAGTTTGATCCCTGGTACTCCATATGGTTTCTGGAGCTCTGACATGAGTGATACCTGAGCACACTTTAAGCACCACTAGATATGGGTCAAAAACAAACAAAACATAAAAAAAAAAAACCTAAAAAATAAAGAAAAAAGAAAAGAGAGCCTTGTACTCTCCAACCCAGGCTCAATCCCCCTTTCCCCATATGGTACCCCTATCCCCCCAGAAGTGATCTCTAAACACAGAGACAGGTGTAAGCCCCAGGGGCCAGAGAGATAGCACAGCAGTAGGGTGTAGCCAATCCAGAACCAAAGGTAGTTTGAATCTCAGCACCCCATATGGTCTCCAGTGCCTGCCAGAATCGACTTTTTTTTTTGTTTTTATTTGTTTGTTTGTTTTTGTTTTTATCACACCTGGCAGCACTCAGGGGCTACTCCTGGCTCTATGCTCAGAAATTGCTCCTGGCAGGCACGGGGGACCATATGGGATGCAGGGATTTAAACCACCTGCATGCAAGGCAAATGCCCTACCACTCTGCTATCTCTCCAGCACCCGAAACATTTTAAATTTAATAAAGTTTTCTCAGCAGATGTAAGAAGTGATAGATAAGTCAATAATGACTTTTTCCAAAATATTGCACAGAATATTCTCCCAACAAGTTCTCTCTGAACTCTTGACTTTAATAAAGGTGACCTCAGGCACATACATACCATGTACCATGTGTTTTCATTGATTTATTTGGTTTGAGAGTCACACTCATGATGCTTGGGCTTACTCTTTTGTTTTGTTTTGTTTTGTTTTGGGGTCACACCCTACGGTACTCAGGGGTTACTCCTGGCTCTTCACTCAGACGTCGCTTCTGGGGCCTGAGAGATAGCATAGCATAAAATGTTTCCTGGGGCCAAAACATGTTCTATGGAGGCTTGAAAGATAGGACCTTTGCTTTGAATGTGGCAAATCTGGGCTTGAATTTTGGCATCCCTTGTGGTCCCCTAAGCACCACCAGGAGTGATCTCTTAAGTGCAGAGCGAAGGGGTAAGCCTGAGCACTGCCAGATGTGGCCCCAATCATTGCCACAACCCCCCTCCTCAATGTTCTTTTGAAGGGGTCTTATATAGTTTCTGGAAAATGGCTTTTTTGAGAAATAGTTTGAGAAATAGACAATAGTTTATTTTAGCATTAATGAATGGCATTTGTTGTTGGTAATTCTGGTAACTGGCAAAGAAGTAACCCAATAAAAGTCTGAAAAGTAAAAAAATGGTCACCATTCCTACTTGCTTAACAAACACGTATATGTTGGAGGTCTAAGTCTCTCTGCCAGCAGCCAGGGACTGTGGGATAACTGACAGCATATAAATGAGCATAATCACGGCAAAGTCTTTCCTCGATGAGAAAAGGCCCCAAACAAGTTACTTTAAAAGTACTACCTACTTTGGGGTCGGAGAGATAGCATGGAGGTAGGGCATTTGCTTTGCATGCAGAAGAACGTTGGTTGGAATCCTGGCATCCCATTTGGTCCCCCAAGCCTGCCAGGATTTCTGAGTGTGGAGGAGTAATCCCTGAGTGCTGCCGAGTGTGACCCAAAAACAAAACAAAACAAACAAACAAAAGTACTACCTACTGAGAGTGGGAAAATGCTTATATTGTGATTCAAAGGGGTTAATTTTCTTTGAGAAGGAGCCTGATGAGTAAAGGTGGGAGGCAATCATTTCTTAACAATCGCTCCTTTGCTGCTTGAGCCCTATAATACCAGGAATTCAGCAGCCCATTTTGGCAGTGCTCAGAGGTCTACAGGGCCATACCCAGAAATGCACAGGGGGTTTCTGGGGCCACATTTTACAGTACTCAAGGGACCATATGGTGTTAGAAATCAAATCTGGGTCAGTCATATGCAAAGCCTATGCCTTAATTTATGTAGTATCTCTCCAACTTCTCCAGAAAACCCTCCCTCCCTTCCTTCCTTCCTCCCTCCCTCCCTTCCACCTTCCATTCTTCCCTCCTTCTCTCCCTTCCTTTCTCCTTCCTAGCACACCCAGCAGTGTTCAGGGCTTACTTCTGGCTTTATGCTCTTCATTCCTGGCTGGCTTGTGGGGACCATATGGGGGTAGCTAGTATCAAACTCTGGTCTGCAACATGCAAGGCAAGGGTCTCACCCACTGCAATATTCTACCAGACTCAGAGAACAAATTTTTTTATTAGTGAAAGAAGTTCAGTTTTTCTCCTACCACCTCCATCCCTTTCCTCCCCTTTGTTGTTGTGATAAGGCCATGGTACTCACTGAGGCCTACATTGTTTTGGTTGTGATGCTTATGCACACATATTTACCAGAGGTTACACTTCTTGTTGCAGTGATTACATACATTCTGGTTGTTGGCTTATTAAGAGTCATAGTAATGCCCACACAGGCATTTGCTGGGAGTCATAATACTTGGCCATGTTTTTTATACATTGTTTTTTATTTTAAATTTTTATCTTGTGTTTGTTTTGGGGGACACACCTGGCAGTAGCAGGGGCTTATTCCTGGCTTTGCACTCAGAAATTACTCCTGGCAGTGTTCAGGGACCATATGGGATGTCAGGGATCGGACTTGGGTCAGCTGCATGTAAGGCAGGTGCCCTTCCCACTGTATTATTACTCTATCCCCTCATACACCATTTTAGTGATATTCATCTGGGCTTGCATCCTTTCAGTTGTACTCACACATATCTGGCTGTGAAGCTACCAGAAATCTTTAACAACTCCAAAGATCATACACAGTAGAGTTGCCAGACTCAAAATGCAATTTCAGCATCCTATTTTGTCCATATAATGAAACCAGGGCTTAAACTCTAGACCTTACACTTGCAGGACAGCCACCGTGGACCTCTGAGCTATTACACAGAATTCTTTCCATTGTGAGAAGGAAAGTTAATACATCTAGTGGAAGCTATACTATGTACACATTTTATTTAAATTGTTCTTTTCAGAATTGAGGGCAGAGTTACCAGGAAAAAAAACTGGCTTGAATTGAAAAAATACTGGCTTGAATTGGTAAACTACTGAATTATACTTTTAAAAATGGTATTCTTTGTTTATTTGAAAAAAGCAAATTTCACTTTTGTGTTGGCTGACTTGGGTTGACACCCCCACCTCCTTCTCGGACAGAAAGAGCCCCGCTGAGTTTCACTCCTGGGAATTCTTTGTTGCCAGCACAGTGATTTGCCAGATTTGCTTTCTGAGTTGGTTTGATGCTATTTGAATCTGATGATCTTCTCTCTTTCTCCTTTGTGCAGAAATCTACTTACCAAGACAACCAGAGGAAGTGGTAATCAGATACTGCTTTCTAGAAACTATTAAATTAGCAGTCTTTTGGTGCTGCTTCCTCCAGTTTCAGGAAGAAAATCATTGAATCAGACTACTCTACATCCTTATTTTATCTTTTTATTTTATTGCATACTCTTTACTGAAGTATTAGGCTTTGAGTAGTGTTTAGGCAAACATTTTATTATTTAATTATATTGAATATTTAGTGATCTTTTCCTTGTAGAACTGAAGTATAGGCAATTAGGGGCCATGCCTTTCTTAGCAAGGACTTGCTGCCTTGCTGTAGACAGGCAGAGTTCTCCCCTCCACTCTGGCACAGTGCCTGGTCTCCCAGTAAGATTACCTTGGGTTGTAATAGAGGGAGCAAGCACATGGTTCCCCATCATCTGAATGCTTTGCCACTTGGTGCCTCTGAGTCTAAAAGTCATAATCTACACTAACAACTAGGATGACAATGTTGAAGAATGAGAGAGGTAGAATGCCCGTCGTGAATACAGGCAGAGGGGGGAAGGGGACATTGGTGGTGGGAATGTTGCACTGGTGAAGGGGGGGTATTCTGTTTATGACTGAAACCCAACTACAAACATGCTTGTAATCATGGTGCTTAAATAAATATTTGTTTTAAAAAACGTCATGATCACCGTTTTACATGTATAAAATGTAAAGTGATTATGCAGGATTTGGTTAAGCTAAAGCCTCTGGCATAATGCTCTTTCAATACCCTTCACACCAATCCACTCATCACACCTCACCTTCATGGAATGTGAGTGGAAGTTAAGTTCTAGGTATGGTCCCCATTCTCTTTAGAATTTGGTAATTACATGAAAGAGGTTTAACAAGTCCACTTCATCTATGGGATTCTTAAATAAATGAGCTCCTTTTCTTAGAAATGTTCAGGTGAGTGTTTGTTCTTAGAAATTGTGGCCATTTTCTATGGGAAACACATGTATTGTTTTTTTTTGTTTGTTTGTTTGTTTTTTGGTTTTTGGGCCACACCCGGTAACGCTCAGGGGTTACTCCTGGCTATGCGCTCAGAAGTCGCTCCTGGCTTGGGGGACCATATGGGACACCGGGGGATCGAACCGCGGTCCGTCCAAGGCTAGCGCAGGCAAGGCAGGCACCTTACCTCTTGCGCCACCTCCCGGCCCCGAAACACATGTATTGTTGTTCATCAGAACTGGACTCCCAGTAAGATTTCATCAGAAATGGCTATTTCTGACTTTTCAAATTTGAGGATTTTCCTAAATTGCAAAAAAAGCAATGGTGGAGGCAATATGCTCGAGCCTGTGAATACACTCACTCCAGGGCCATACAAAGAAATGGGCTGTATAGGGTAAGGGGCCCACGTGGCTCTTCCAAACTGTGATGCTGAAATTTATCCTTTCTCTCACAGAGGTCATTACCCATATGCCCCTTTCTTTTTCACCTCCATGATATTATCACAAAACTCAAAAAGAGAAGATTTGATAATAATTAAGTCCGAAAAATCCAACAATCACCTGCAATATTGATATAGAAGGTATTATTGTCTCCCAGAGGGAGTGAAGAGAAAGTCACCAAATTTCATGAGGCAATTTTAATCAACATCAATGAAATATAGGTGTTGGAAAGAATGGTAACAATACTAAAATACCAAGTTACCGTTGGACTCCCATTTCAGAACTTAAAAGAAAATCATTCCCCACAGAGACTTGTTTCTTTATAGGAATTTTCTGGTTATAAATTGTGTGGTCTGGAGTTGGAGGGTGTTTTTGGGAGGGGGTGATTAGGGCTGAGGGACATAGCTGAAAGTTCTCAGGCATCACTTGGCAGTGCTCAGGGGTACCATATATGGTGTCAGAGTTCAAATAGACTGGCTGCATATAAATCACAGACCTATATCTCTGATCCTGGAGTTTTTGTTTCATTTTGCTTTGAAATAAAAATGTGATGAAGATATGAAACAAAATAAAAATAAATCATACTTATATGATACCTTTAGATTTGCAGAGTTTAGATACAATGTAAAATTATTAGGTTATAAAAACAGAAGCAAGCAAATTTGAATGCTTTCAGTTTCATTTGGGCTTCATATAATTCCTAGACTATAATTCCACTCCAAATCTGGTCAGTCTTTTTTTTTTTTTTTTTTTTTTTTGGTTTTTGGGTCATACCTACCAGTGCTCAGGGGTGCTCTCTGCTCAGAAATTGCTCCTGGCAGGTTCGGGGGACCATATGGGATGCCGGGATTCAAACCACCATCCTTCTGCATGCAAGACAAACACTCTAACTCCATGCTCTCTCTCTGGCTCCAAATCTGGTCAGTCTTAGCATTCCTACTGTCTGCTTAACCTCAAGGTCACCTGCCTTCTTTTAAGCAAAACACAATCTTACTTCTCACATCAGTTGCACTCAATTTGTCTTCCCCTGCGAGCCTTGGGAAATCAAGAAAATATGAGTTATCACAGGCAAATTCCACCAATCTGAGATTCCACCTGTCTGAAATCATGATATTATCCCTGTAAGATCATGATATGAGTTCATGGACTTCCATTTTTCCAGTCTAGTTTGGACTTAGGGAGAAGACTATAATGTTGTCTTTAGGGCAAAAGAGTGAACTGGCATCTCTTTGCTGCAGCCAAGGGGCCCCCGAAAAAGACACTACAGAAAAAGGACTGAGGCACTCTGAGTCCTTTGGAAGAGAAAGTCAATTATAGCTTGGGCCATGTCAAGACAATCTTCCTCAAGTTAAGACTATAGTAACCTCCATTGTAGTCCACTTTGGGGCACAGCTCAGAGATGGCAGAGAGAGAGATCAGAGAGAGGCTGAGTCATCAGGCAGTAATAGAGACTGGTTAGTGTCTTCAAAAATAGTAAAGAAAGGAGGTAATTTAACGCTTATCAAAACAGTTTAGCAAACTTCTATCTTAAAATTTACATACTGAGTTAAGTTTAGGCAGAGATGAAGAATGCTGATGCAAAAAAACAATTTCTGAATGGCAGATAGCTAAACTTGGTGAAATAATGGAAAAAAAAATATATATATATTGGTTTCTGTTCCTAGTTGCTAACACAAATGTCCTAAAACATTAGTAATTTTCTAGTGATAAGATCCCTAAGAACTTTTATTTTAATGTTTGATTTTTGACACCAGTTTCTGACAAGAGCTCCTCGTTAGTCCATTGTAATTTATTGGGTAAGTATGTCGTCATCTTGGAGTCAACTTAACTAAAGATGTAAAGGACCTATACAAAGAAAACTACAAAACCCTGCTTTAAAAAATAAATGAGGACACAAGGAAATGGAGACACATACCCTGCTCATAGACTGGCCAACTTTTATTTTATTTGGTTTGTGGGCTACACTTGGGAACTCAAATATCTTAGAGTCAACTTAACTGAAGAGGTGAAGGACTTATACAAAGAAAACTACAAATCCCTGCTTCAAGAAATAAAAGGGAGCCAGAGTGATAGCACAATGGTAAGGCATTTGCCTTGAATGCAGTCAACATAGGACTGATCCTAGTTTGAATCCCGGCATCCCATAAGATCCCCTGAGCCTGCCAAGAGTAACTCCTGAGCACTGCAGGGTGTGACCCAAACTCCCCCTCCCAAAAATAAATAAATAAATAAATAAATAAATAAATAAAGGGGACACAAGGAAATGGAGACATATACCCTGCTTATGAATTGGCAGGATTAACATAATTAAAATGTCTATACTCCCTATACTTCCCAATACTCCCCATTGTAAAGATTTAATGCAATTCCTCTAAGGATACCCATGAATTTCTTCAAAGAAGTGGATCAAACACTCCTTCAATTCATTTGGGAGGATAAACACCCACAAAAATGAGAAAATAAATATAGGGGGCATCACTTTCCCCAACTTTAAATTGTATTACAAAGCTATAGTCATTAAAACAGCATGGGTGCTCACTTCAGCAGCACATATACTAAAATTGAAACGATACAGAGAAGATTAGCATGGCCTCTGTGCAAAGATGACACACAAATTCATGAAGTGTTCCATATTTAAAAAAAATAAAATAAAATAAAACAGCATGGTACTGGAATAAAGACAGGCCTTCAAATTAGTGGAATAGACTTGAATATTCAGAGAATGTTCCCCAGACATACATTTAATCTGTGGTAAAGGGACAAAAAATGCAAAATGGAGCAAGAAAAAAACAAACTCAGACCTCCATCTAACACCATGTACAAAGGTCAAATCCAAATGGATTAAAGACCTGGTTATCAGGCCTGAAACCATAAGGTATATAGAACACCACATAGGTAAAACATTCCACAACATTAATACTAAAGACATTTTTAAAAAGGAAACAACACTCTCCAAACAAGTATACACAGAGATAAACCGATGGGACTATATTAAGCTACAAAGCTTCTGCACCTCCAAGGAAATAGTGCCCAGGATACAAAATTCTCCCACAGAATGGGAGAAACTATTCACTCAATACTCATCAGACAAGGGGCTAATATCTAAGATATACAAGGTACTTACAGAGCTTAACAAGAAAAAAACTCTAACCCATCAAAAAATGGGGAGAAGAAATGAACAGACACTTCCTCAAAGAAGATATACAAATGGCTAAAAGACACATGAAAAAATGTCCCACATCACTAATCATCAGGGAGATGCAAATCAAAGCAACTATGAGGTACCATTCATGCCACAGAGAATGCCACACATCACAAAGAACAATAACAATCAGTGCTGGCAGGGATGTAGGGAGAAAGGAACTCTCATTCATTGCTGGTGGGAATGCCGTCTAGTCCAACCTTTATGAAAAGTGATATGGAGATTCCTCCAAAAACTGGAAATTGAGCTCCCATGTGATCCAGCTATACCACTCCTAGGAATATACACTAGAAACACAAAAACACAATACAAAAATCCCTTCCTCACACTTATATTCATTGCAACACTATTTACAATAGCCAGACTCTGGAAACAACTGAGATGCCCTTCAACAGATGAATGGCTAAAGAAACTGTCATACATATACACAATGGAATTTTTTTTTTTTTTTTGGTTTTTGGGCCACACCCAACGGTGCTCAGGGGTTACTCCTGGCTGTCTGCTCAGAAATAGCTCCTGGCAGGCACGGGGGACCATATGGGACACCGGGATTCGAACCAACCACCTTTGGTCCTGGATCGGCTGCTTGCAAGGCAAATGCCGCTGTGCTATCTCTCCGGGCCCCACAATGGAATATTATACAGCGTCAGGAGAGATGAAGTCATGAAATTTTCCTATACATGGATGGGCATGCAAAGTATTATGCTGAGTGAAATAAGTCAGAGGGAGAGGAAGAGACACAGAATAGTCTCACTTATCTAAGGATTTTAAGAAAAATAAAAGACATTATTGTAATAATGCCCACAGATGAGGGCCAGAAACCAGCTCACAATATGAAGCTCACCTCAAAGAGAGATGAGTACAGTTAAAGAAAATAACTACACTCACAACTACCATGACGATGTTAATGAGTGAGAGAAGTAGAGTGCCCGTCTTCAATACAGAAAGGGGGTGGGGGAGGAGGTAGGTAGGAGGGGGCATTAATGGTGGGAATGTAGCACTGGTGAAGGGGAGTGTTCTTTGTATTACTGAAACCCAACCAACTACAGTCATGTTTGTAATCACGGTGTTTAAATAAAGACATTATTAAAAAAAAAAAAAAAAAGATGAGGGCTGGAGAGATAGCATGGAGGTAAGGCGTTCGCCTTTCATGTAGAAGGTGGGTGGTTCAAATCCCGGCATTCCATATGGTCCCCCGAGCCTGCCAGGAGTGATTTCTGAGTGTAGAGCCAGGAGTAACCCCTGAGCACTGCTGGGGGTGACCAAAAAATAAAAAATAAAAATAAAAAAAAAAAAGATTCCCACATGCACAACAAAAAGAATACAAAAAGTAGTGCTTATAGGGTTATGTACTATATGGCAGATCCTGGTTTGATCCCAGCCTCACGGGGCACCACAGTTGCAGAAATTCGCACTGAGAGTCAGAAACAACAAAAGGAAACAAACCAACAAACAAAAATTCAAGCAACAGTCATTGAAAGTTGGGAGAAATCACCAATGGGCCCAACAGATGGATTGATTCAGCAGAGTTTGTGGCTGAAAGATTAGTCTTGGAAGGAAGGCTAGAGTTCTGCTTTGTAGACTATGTGGACACGAGATAATGGGGTATCTGCAGACAGCCTGCAGGAGATCACTAAAGCAGAAATTCTCAAGCAAATCAGCTGCAAAACAACTGAGCAACCATCTTTAGGACAAGAGCATATTTGGAGTACAATGCTAGGTTACCAAGGTTACAAAGGGAGACTCTGACCATCTCAAGGCCATCCCAAATGCATTCCTTGGTTGCATCACGTTGCCCTAGCCCACTCAGCTGCCTTTTTTGGAAGCTGCTGCTCTCGATCTTGGCCTATTTGAAATAGTTTAAAAAGCTCACCCCAAAGAGTGGTGAGTGTAATTAGAGAAATAACTACATTAACAACTACCATGATAATGTTAATGAGTGAGAGAAGTAGAATACAGACTGGGGGTGGGGCAGGAGGGGAATGGGGGGCATTAGCGATGAGAATGTTGCACTGGTGAAGGGGAGCGTTCTTTTTTCCTCTTTTTTTTCAGACCACACCCGTTTGATGCTCAGGGGTTACTCCTGGCTAAGCGCTCAGAAATTGCCCCTGGCTTGGGGGGGACCATATGGGACGCAGGGGGAACGAACCACGGTCCTTCCTTGGCTTGCACTTGCAAGGCAGACACCTTACCTCTAGCGCCACCTCGCCGGCCCCGGGAGTGTTCTTTTTATGACTGAAACCCAACTACAATAATGTTTGTAATCATGGTGCTTAAAGATACTATAAAAAAATAAGAAAAAAATTGTGTGTGGGGGGGTCTTTTTCCTTTATAACCACTAGGGGTCGCACCGAGCACAGAGCCAGGAATAAGCACTATTGGCGAGACCCTCTTTGTCACCCCCTTTCTCCTAAAACAAAAACAAACAAACATACAAACAAAAATACTCCAAACAAAACAAATCCCCAAACTATGGATTTCAGAGAGCTTCTAGATTAGTGAATGCATATTTGGAAGGGTTGTAAGGCTAGAAAGTGTCTGTACTGTACTCAGAGTCCTCCTAAAGCCCTTCCAGATCCTTCATCCGGCTATCTGGCTTTTCATTTAAAAGTATTGAAATATTTTTCTAGTCAATAAACAGAAGTAAGTAAACATTTTTTTGAGGGGTGGGGAGAAGGCCATTGGACCATAACTTGTTATGCTTAGGAATCATTCTTGGTGGTGTCCAAAGAGACCATATGAGCTGTGAGGAATTGAAGTGGTGTTGGCCATATCCAAGGTTAAACACCTGTACTTTCGCTTTAGTCCATGAAGTAAATTGTTTTTCTGGACTCTGTGAACTACTGTAGTAATTTATTGAATCCACTACAGTGCTTTGGGAACTTCTGATTTGTAGTCAAGTTGTATAGAAATTGTGGATAATCTGGGAGCTAACTTTTTGTAACTGGTATCTGAGATGGGGGCAGGCTTAATACTGAGAACTTAACCTCTAAGTTTTGTGGTAATCCAGTTTAGAATCAGAATGAAGTTGAGCTATTTCCCAGCTGGTGTCAGAGAATTCACTAGTGGGGAGAGAGGGAATCCCATATATTTAGTGAATGACGTATTGTCTAAAAGAGTAAGGGGGGAATTGTTTTTCTCTTAGAAAGCAGATTAGCATAGCCCTGACTACAAAAGAACAGTTTAAAGGATATAGGATAGTTGACATACAATAGAATAAAGACACCCAAACATACATAAACTTTGTACATTTATTTTCTGCTAAATTAGCCAGATTTCTTTCTTTCTGTGTGCACCCCAAGGAAGTGTATGGTTGAAAGGATGGGCAGGTTCTTGAATAGATCTGCAGCATGTTAGGACAAGTTCTTGAAAATGTGTTGGGCATAACAAAGGTTGAGAAAAGACACAAAAAAGACACAAAAAGAAAATCACCATATTCAAATGCTATTGTGAAGCCATAAAAGAAAAGCCTGATCTTGGTGAAAAGACTGGAATTTATTATTTTTTTGGTTTTTTTTTTTTAAAGACTGGTATTTAAATTCTGTTTCTTGCATGTACTCAAAATGCAGACCTGGGTGAATTAAGACTTCAGAGTCACAGTTATAACAGTTTCTTCTATTTCCCTCACAAACAAGTCAAAACACAAAACAAACGTTCTAACTATACTCAAGGCTATCCTTCCCACCCATGCCACTAACCTCATTAGTTTTTTCCAGAGTTCCCTTGCAGGGCATGGTCTCACCTGCTTTGGGAAACACTGTTGGAGTTTCCATTTCTTATGGTCTTTAAGGACAAGGATTAATGTTGCATGCCACATTGTATCTTATTTGTAAATTAGCTAAAAAAAAAAAAAAAAAAAAAAAAACTCTGTGCTCAAATCCCTCAGGACAAGTACTATTAAGTGAATTTTGGAAGTCTTTAAGCCTACCATCTCTCCCCCTACTTTTTTTTTTAGTGTTTGGGTCACACCCAGCAGCGTTCAGGGGCCACTCCTGGCACTATGCTAAGAAATCACCCCGGCAGGCTCGGAGGACCATATAGGATGCCGGGATTCAAACCACCGTCCTTCTGCATGAAAGGCAAACACCTTATCTCCATGCTATAAGCCTACCATCTCTTAAAAAACATTTTTTAACCAATATTACTCATCAGCACTCAGGCCTTTCTAAGTTCAGGAAACACTCTATGGTGCTCAGAGATTACTCCTGGATCTGTGCTTAGGTATTTCTCTGGTAGGGCCTGGGAGGCAATTTGAGGAGGCAGGAACTGAACCTAGATCATCAGTGTGCAAGGCAATCACATTACCTGTTGTATTACCTCACTAGCCCCTCTGTAAAACATTTTTTTTCTTTCTGTAAAATATTCTTATTTGGTAAAGAAAAAGGGCTCAGTTAGGTTTACAATAATTTTACAGTAAAATCAATGTCAACATCCAACTAGACCAGAGACTCTCCTGAAAGGGGTGCTCTCCTTGCAACATCACAGAACTGGCTTACACTCTGTTCATTATGGGGTCTATTTATTACATACACAGGACACTGTTATGGTCTGGAGATATCTCAGAGAGTTGAAGCACATACTTTACATTGCAAGTGCTCTGAGAATCAATAAAAGGGACCTTCGTTTCAAATAAGGAGCTAGAAATAGAACCCCAAGTAGAAACCCATCATCTGCCCAGCTCCAGCACCACAGGGAGAGGTTCCAAAACACACACACACACACACACACACACACACACACACACACACACACAAATCAAAAAATCTCAAAATAGGGGCTGAAGAGATAGCATGGGGGTAAGGCATTTGCCTCGCATGCAGAAGGACGGTGGTTCGAATCCTGGCATCCCCTGTGGTCCCCCGAGTCTGTCAGGAGCGATTTCTGAGCTTAGAGCCAGGAATTACCCCTAAGCAAAGCCGGGTGTGACCCAAAAACCAAAAATAAAAATAAAAATAAAAATAAAAATAATAAAATAGAATTTGATGTTAATTAATATATCAATGGGAAATGATACTCATATTCGTTGATTGGCACATTCATTCTAAGATTCGGTTAAGGATCTTTATATCTAAGTTTGTAAGGGATATTGGTATTGTTTCCATTTTTTTAGTGCTATCGCTGTATGATTTCATATGGCCTCATATAAATTAACTTTTTTTAATTTTGGTTTGGGCTACATCTGATGATAGTTAGGGTTTACTTTTGTCTCTGTGCCAGGGATCACTGCTGGTGGGCCCAAAGAAACATATAAGGTGTTGGAGATTGAAATCAGGTCATCAATGTGTAAGGCAAGAAACCTACCTGCTATACTGTATCTTCTCTTTCTGAAAAAGCCTGAAAAAGATAGAAAAAGGGGCTGTTTTGGAGGTCTGGAAGAAGTCTCTGGTTAATCCATCCGGGCCCTGATTTTTTTTTATTTTTTCTTTTTTAGTTTTTAGTTTTGAGGCCGCTTCAGAGATGCTCAGGGGTTATTCCTGGCTCTGCACTCAAGAATCACTCCTGGAGTACTTGGGGACCATATGGGACACCGGGGATCAAACCCATGTTGGCCCTGTTTTCTATTTTGGGGAAATGTTGATTACTGTTTTAATTTCCCAGTGAGTCCTGTTTATGTGTTTCTCCTCTTGATTTAGTTTGGAGGCTATAGGAGTCCAAAAATTTGTTCGTTTCTCTAATGTCATAGCATAAAGCTGTTCACTGTGTTCTCATCTGATATTTGGAAAATTCTGTGCTATCTATTGTACTTCCCTTACTTCATTTCTGATCCAACTTTAAAGTTGGATTTTTTTTTTTTTTTTTGGTTTTTGGTTTTTGGGTCACTCCCGGTAAGGCTCAGGGGTTACTCCTGGCTATGTGCTCAGAAGTTGCTCCTGGCTTGGGGGACCATATGGGACACCGGGGGATCGAACCGCGGTCCGTCCAAGGCTAGTGCAGGCAAGGCAGGCACCTTTACCTTTAGCGCCCCCGCCCGGCTCCCAAAGTTGGATTTTTTTTTATTTATTTTATTCTTTGTGAGTCTAGCTAAGAGGTTTGTTGGACTTGCTTATTATTTTGAAAAATCCACTGTGAGTTTCATTGATGTATTTTGTATTGCTTTTCTTTGCACTCTATTTAATTGATTTCATCTCTAAGTTTTAAATTTCTCTCCTTATTTGGGATAATATTGTTTTTCTTTTATTATCTTAAAATGTATAGTTAGTTTATTTGTGTAACTAGGCATTTTCTTATTTTCTAATGAATGCTTGCTTTGTATGAATTCTCTTCATAGAAGAGCTTTTGCTGTGGCTACATGTGGTTCTGGTAGTTTTTTTATTCTCATTAGTTTCCAGGAATGTCTTGATATATTCTTTTATTTCCTCCTTGACCCACTGGTTGTTCAGTAGAAGTTTTATAGTTTCCAAGTATATGAATTTTTTTCTAGCTTTCTGTTCATGATTAATTTCCACTTTGATAAGAACTTGGTCTGAAAAACATAGCTGATAATGAATTTTTGTTTGTTTGTTTCATTTTGATTTTTGGACAACACCTGGCTGTGCTCAGGAATAACTCCTGCTGGCTCATGTGGTAACTGATATTATTGAAGAATAATGTATTGAGCCAAAAAAAAAAGAAAAGAAAAGAAAAGAAAAAAGACAAAAAGAGAGACCACAATCAATTCCACTTCTCATTTAACCTAGAAGCTCTAATGTAGGGGAAATGCCACACGACTTCTCAGGCTAAACTTGTCTGAGGAGCATGTAGCAAAAGTAAAGAAGCAACAGGCAGCATCAGAAGAAAATGGTGCGTGCAGGAGTAAAAAAAAAAAAAAAAAAAAAGAGGAACTGGAATATTATCTGCCAAATACAAAGCAATATGTGTGGTTGGCATGTGTTGCTAAAAAGAGGAAATAAATTACATTTTAACAGAGATTGTCTCAAATCCTTAAAGCTGTGTTTACCTCGTGAATGACCAAAGCCCACATAAAGAAAACATTGCAGTTTACTGCAATCTAAACAACTCAGGAGAAAGGTCAATGATATACAAATCATAGATGTCCAGCAAGCCTTCATTTTGTGTTTTAATGTCCCTGTCTTTGCCTTTACCTCCTTTTGGTGAATTTTGGCTTTATGATGAGAAAAAAAATAGAAGATTAAACACTTTACAAATTTATCTCCATGTTTCTTTTCCAATGTCCAGCTCCTTTAAAACCTTTAAAAACACTTGGGTCATCTAACAAAGGAATGCAGAAAAGCATGGTGATTTTGAGTTCCTAGGAATAACCTTTGAAGTGCTATTGTTGGATCATATGGAAGCTCAATTTCTAGCTTTTTGAGGAATATCCATATTGTTTTTCAAAAGGAACTATAAAAATCTATATAAGAGAAGTTTTCTTCATACACTGGGGTTTCCACTTGACATAGAAAATTTAATCACTAGTTGAAAGAGGACAGATTAGCATCCAATGACATCATAGAAAGGCAATCATGGAAATCCCAGACAGTAAGAAGCTTTAATTTGCAGATGGAAATATGAGCCATGGATCATCATCAGAAGCATAACCTGAGAGCTTGCTAGAAACACAATCTTGGGCCAGATCTTTTTTTTAAAAGTATTTCTTTTTAAAAAGATTTGTAGTTGATTTATATGTACCTTAAATTTATAAGTATAAGACAAGTAAATTGCAAGACAAAAAGAGAAACTGATTCATAGAGATTAAGAGATTAAGATTATCAACAAATACAAAGTGGATACTTGCTTGGATCCTGATTTGTATAAACCAGCAATAAAAAAAATGTTTGTGACAATCATGGGAAATGTGAACACTGATGTAATATTAATATGTGGTGATATTGGGGCTGGTAAGGTGGCGCTAGAGGTAAGGTGTCTGCCTTGCAAGCACTAGCTAAGGAAGGACCGCGACTGCGGTTCGATCCCCCGGCGTCCCATATGGTCCCCCCAAGCCAGGGGCAATTTCTGAGCACTTAGCCAGGAGTAACCCCTGAGCATCAAACGGGTGTGGCCCCCCCCAAAAAAAACTCACAAAAAATATGTGGTAATATTAAAGAGCCAGGAAATTTATTAAGAGAAAATATTACTCTTGTAGCTATATAAAGAGGAAGAACACTTTTTAGATATATCTGCTTTAATATATTTTAACCTATCTGTAATATAATTAATGTAATAATTAAATATAATATGTATTAAGATGATAATATAATTTATTTTATAACATATACATTAAATATGATTTTATAGATCATCTAATCCATTGGGGATTTGCCTCAAGTATTTAGGTGATGGGCCAGGGAGAGATGCCAATGGTTGAAATGAATATTTTGCTTGCAGGAGCTGTAAATTCGTTCTTAAAACCACATTGTTCCCCAGGTTCACTCAGGAATAACTCCCAAACACTGAACTGAGAGTAGCTCCTATTGAGGGTAGTCTATAATAAAAATTATAAACTAGTGGTGGGCATGGTGGGCATTATTGATTTAAAAAAGATTGTTCAGAAGACCCAGGGTCCTGGGGTTCCTAAACTGTCCATGCCTCTGACCAACTTGAGAGTTCCATAAACTCCCATGTTCTCAGCATGAATTACACTTCTGATCTAATGATATACTATTACCAGGAAGTTTATCTGAGCTCCCACATAAACCTTTCTTATGGAATTTCATTATAGAGACATGCTTGACTGAATCATTACCCCAGTGAATCAACTCATTTTTGAAGCCCACCTACCTCCCAGGAGGTTGGAGTTTGGTCTGTATCTTGTGACTCTAAACCCCAATCCTCTACTCATATGACTGGTCTATTAAATCAGAAGTCATTTTCACTGGTATAAATTCAAGTACGATTGAAAGAGCTATCACAGAGGTTTGGCTTTACACATTTCTTGGAACTAGTTCAGCAATACCTTCTCACCTGACATCAGAACTTGGTATCCAGGTAGTAGATAGAAAAGGAAGATAGATGTTAAAATGAAGAGCAATTGAGAATAAGCTAGAACCAACAGCATCAGCTAGAATCCAGAAGGACAGACTGAAACCTATGTCAGTTCATGCTGCTTATGTTGGAGTTAGGGAGCATTCTTCAGAGAAAAAACCTGTATGTTTGTTGAGTTGCCGAGGAAGGATTCATGGGAAGGAGAGCAGGTCCTATTGCTGCTCCATACTTATGAATCACATCAGCATATAGACAACTTTTATGTAAGCTGTGAATGTAAGTTTTCTCATCTGACGTGAGAGCTTAGTATCAGATGGTAGAGAAGGGAAGAATTTTTCTCTTTTCAAATATTATAGTATCTTCTTCCTTAGATTAGAAACAGAAGAAATATAATTCAGACCAGAGCTAGGCCAGGTGGTAAAGCACATGCCTAATATGTGAGGGTCTAAGATTTATTCCTGGCACTGCCTGACACCCATTTCCCCAGGCCAATCCCAGCACTGTTGGTGGCTCCTGGACACTGCTGAGTGTGGAAGTTATTAAAAAAAATTCTGAGAAAAGTTGTTTGGTAGAACCAAATGATACAATATAAGTCCATGCTAATAACAAGTGAATATTAATCATTCAGACTGTGGCTAAAAGTAATTAAACTATTTCACAGAGAAAATGAGACAAACCTCATCTATTTTTGGAATACATTTACCTCATAGCACATTATTTCTTCTCATACCATCTCTCATCTGATGAAATCCATCTGCTTATGCTCTCCTAAAGAGTATAGTTCATCAAGTAACTTCTTTAATCTCTAGTTTACATATTCTGTTCTGATTAGTATCTCAATTAGTGGAAACATTTTTTTCTCATAACTTTATAAATCCCTCTTAAAATATCCTTTCTTACTATTTTTTCATTGCATTCAAGAGAGTCTACTGGTATTGTTGTCACTTCTGTAAAAATAATTTTGCTGTTATTTAATAATACTAAAAGTTCCTTAAATAGCCTGTGGGTGGATGGGAGGGTGGGGGACAAGTAAAACAACAGGTATAACTCATAAAACATGTGAAGGAATAAAAGCAAAATGGGTTCTGTTAGAAATCTGCTAACTTCAAGCACAAACAGCACACAAAAAACATGTTTAGTGAATTAAAAAAAAAGAAAGGAACAAATGAGAGCATGACTCATGGGAAAGTATAGAAAAATTAAGTAAACTGAAAGTATTTATAAAGTACAGATTGTAAGGATTACTTTTGCTTCATGTGACCTGTGCCAGAGTCATATAAACAAACCCTTAGTTCCTCTGTGGGGTCTTGGTGTGTTTCAGTTGTTCTCAGTTATCCTTCTTTTTCTTTTAAAGAGAAAGCTAGCAATGGCTCTCTCAGCACTCTCAGGTGCTGAGTCCCCTGTCTTAGTCTTACCTTTGAGCCTGTGCCAACATCATCAACAGAGAATGAGAGAATGTAGAGAAAGAAAAGGTATGAGAGGTGGGGAAAGGGCGTTGTTTTTTGTTTGTTTGTTTGTTTTTTTAGGAAGACCCACTGTGACAAACTACTTCCTCTCTGACATTTTGCTTCTTGCTGTGTACCTTAAATAAATTCAATAAATGTTGTGATTCAATTATTTCCATTTTGACTCAACTTATGAACTGTGTAGGACTTTTTGAGCCTTTCATTTTGTTTTGGGGCTACATCCGGTAATGTTCAGGTATTACTCCTGGCTTTGCAGTCAGGAATTACTCTTAATAGTGCTCAGAAGTTCATATAGTATGCTGGAAATAAAACCAGAATTGGCTGCATGCAAGGCAAACACTGTGCTATAGCTCTGTCCCAGTAATATTGGTCCTGAAAGAAGGATGACCAATTTATTTTGATTTGTCCATGACTTCACCAGTGTAGTATCAAATAATTAAGGATTGATCTGGATGGTGATGGATGGTGAAGGATGGAGGCCTTTGTTCTTAGGCCCCGGCCACGTGGCTTCATCCCCCATTTACCGGCGGGTCTGGGGTTCAGGAAAGCGACGGGTATAAAACTCACTCACAGGCAGGCATTAGGAAGCATCATTTTTATTCATCCCCTGACCACCACAGGTGTGTGGCCTATCTCATAACCTTTCAAACATTCGGCCATCCTTAGCCCTGCATCTTATAATTCAGCCATCTTCCTTTGGCCTCCATCCTGGTCAAAGACCAAAAGAGGCAAAGAACCTAAAGCCAGAGAGCTCAGCAGGCCCGCCTTAATTCCCTGGCTTCAGGGTTTATCTACCTATTCCAAGACCCCTCCCAGGAATGGGCGGGGTTTTGCAGGTAAGGATACACCTAATATCTGGTTCCCAAGACCCCTCCCAGAAATGGGTGGGTCTTAGGTAGCTACACGTAAATCCAGGGTCTCAGATAGGTACACCTACACACCAGTTTAAGCACAAAAAAAACCCCAGTGTTTTGGGGAGATCCTTTCTATTCCCCTCAAAAAAAAAAAAAGTACTTTATCACTCTAATTGGAGGTAATTTCTCACAACAATTTCTTTACTTCTTCAATACCTGTAAAGTGGTTTCTATTGACACTCTTCAGCTTCACTAAGAACACCAGTTACTTCCACTTGCTAAATTAAGTAACTAGATACATATTCTGTGTTACTGAAGCAATGGACATTATTATGACTTTTACTTTCTGGAGAATCTTATCTCAAGATTCTTACCTTTTGCATTACCTAAACCAGGAGTGGTCACACTGGCTCGCAGTCCACATGTGGCTCATCGAGGACATTTATCTGGCTTGCCAGATGTTTTTGCCACTGCTGCCTGTCCTGCTTATCAACTGACTAGTCCAAGACCTGCAGTGTGTATATGTGGGATATGCGCCACATTCTCTGACTCCCCCTCCTTCTCTCTGTCTCTTGACTCCTACTCTCAGTCTCAGGCATGGGTTTTCAAACTATGTTGCACCCAAAGTAGGCCCCTAGTTTGCATTGAAATTCTGGCAAATTTGTTGATTTAAACAACAAACTTTACTTGTTCTTCCTTTTAAATATTGCATTTGTTCCCATTTTGTTGTTTTCTTCAAAATAAAAATGTGTAGTGTGCATAGAAATTTGTTCATAGTTTTCTTTTTTTTTTTAATTTTTTTTTATTTTTATTTTTAATTATGACAACAAAAATGCAAAGAAAGAGGACAGGGTAAAGTTACAGTGGAAGCCCAATCACCCATAAACAGAATTCTCGGTAGTCCCATCGATGATATCCCAGCCTTGAACTTTCAGCCAAAGAACATTAATAGAAACAAAACTGAACCCCTGTACAATACAATTACTTTGTCCCTCAAATCCCCAGTTGTAGTACATACTATTTCTTAGCAGCACACAATATAATCTAAAGGCATTAGACTTATGTAACTCCTTAAACATTGAGGGCAAAGTACATTTCTCTAGTTCCATGCACATGCTAACTAGTTTAAGTTAACATCAAAAGTTTTAGTGGCTTGTTTTTCTTAAGAATTGGAGTCAAGGGATCATAGTAAAAAATGGTATTAAAGTGGCATTTGTTTGCATAGGCCCACCAAAACATAAGGGACATGGAAAGACAAATTATGGTCTAAATACAAGGAGTCCTTACCCCTGAAGTTTCCTGGCACAGGACTGATTCTAGGCTCCAGGCAAATTAGTTTGTCCAATTCAAGTCATCATCTGTAGTGGCAATACACCTCCATTCCTCACATAGTCTCTGTTGCTGGTATCATGCTTCTGTATTAAAGATCCTGGAGTCTGCATATCCCATATTGCAGTCAGGATGGTGCAGAGCATCCTCTCGTTTCACCTCACACTTAAGGGGGACTAGAGAGAACCATGTCCTGTAGAGCAGGTCATTGTTACTGTCAAGTCTTCTCAGTGTAAACGGAAGACTCTTTTTAAGAGGTCGATGTCATACCCTTGGTAGTGTCTTTCCTGGTAGAGGACTGCTTCCAGCTGTTGCTGTAAAAGACCTTGGATGTTTCGTAGTTAGCTTGCCTGGTTCCGGCGTGAATGGAGGATGCCCATTCTTCTGAGGCCTGTGCCAGGTCATTATATCAATGTTCAGGGTGTAAGGTACATTGTACTGAAATTTATTAGATAAGAACTTATCTGTATGTATGGTGTTTTCCCATTTTAATGTGTCTATGCAAACAAGAATCAATGCCATGGGGTGTTATTGGTGCATCTGGAGGCAATAGGAACAAGACCAGCAATTTCCATGACATAGTTCAATCATAGGCATCAAACTGAGGGACAGTTCCACTAACAATCCTTACTGAACAGCTTACAAAGAAAAGACAGATGAAAAGTGAATAGAAGCATCATGGTAGAAGAATATATAGAGAGTTACATCAGCTAAAGAAAATACCCATATAATATTCAAAAGATATATGTGTTCAATTTATGTCCTTCTAAATAGTTCTGGGATTTGTTAGATATACTGTATGTCTTAGGTCAGAGATTAGAACTATGTGTTACTGAAGTTAAGAAGGGTAAATCTGGGGTACTGATGGTTGGAAGGAGCAAGTGTTCCCGCGCGGTTTGCAAAATGTAGACTGGCAAGAAATTACCAGTGATAGACTGAGTATAGCTAAGTAGCTATCTGCCACCCACCAAATCAAAACTCCACCCCCTAAGCCCCACCCTAGGCCATTGTCCCGGCCCGGCCTGGGAGTGGGGAAAACCCCGGGTGCCCCATCAACTCCTCCCTGGAACCCACCTGGAGATCCGGAGGAATGGGGGAGAGGGGGGTCGGGTGACCCAGATCCGATCCCCCCTACCCTAGGCTGGACCACGAGGCAGCTGGCCAATGGGGGGGGCCTGCCAGCTGCCCGTCCATGCCGGCTAAAAATCCTGCTCCGGGAAGGGAGAGACACCCTCCCAAGCCCGGAGTTCAGGGATTTGCTCCCCGCCCCAGGCCATTGTCCCGGCCCGGCCTGGGAGTGGGGAAAACCCCGGGTGCCCCATCAACTCCTCCCTGGAACCCACCTGGAGATCCGGAGGAATGGGGGAGAGGGGGGTCGGGGAGAGGGGCTGTTCATAGTTTTCTTAAAACTATAGTCCAGCCCTTCAAGAATTTGAGGGACAGTGAACTGGCCCCTTTTTTAAAAAGTTTGAGGGCCCTTGACCTAAACCAATGACTTTCAACTTGCCTTTTTGCAGCTCACATAGTCTGCAGGTAGAAAAAAAGTGGAACACACTGATCTAGATGCTTTCTGGAGTTAATGTGGGTCAGGTGCCACTCATTACCTAATAATCAGCTCAAAAGTTATCTTTCCCTCAAAAAAAATTTTTTTTGGACTTTCTGCTCTCTCCATAGTACTTCTATTCACCGAGAACCTAAAGCCTAAATGTAAATGATTCTACCTCCTTCATATTTCTATTTGTGTTCCATGTTGACTTTTTAGAGCTCCTGAAATATTCACCAGCCATACAAGTATCCCTCAGACTACCGTGGCATCTGATTACACTTCATTCCCTCATGATCCACCATCTTACCTCGTCCTTAATTACTTCCTCATGGTTATGTTTGAATGCCTTGCATGATCTGACATATACTTGGATGTAGTCTGGAAATAACTCCTACTATCTTTGAGGAAGACCTGCAATGACATCCAATATTGTGGAGGGAGAAGAAACACTTGTTATACATTTCTTTTTTTTTTTTTTTTTTTTTGGTTATTTTCTGAGATTGCTCTGTTTATTCTCATGAATGTAGACATTCTTCCCTGTTTGTTTCTTATTTTACAGATGTTTGTCTTTTTGTCATAGTTAAGTTCAAAATTTGGGGGCCAAAGGTGTAAAGAGAGTGAAAATAAAATAAAAATAAATTAAATAAAAATAAAGACAGTGAAAATAAAAGTGGAGAGGATGATACTGAACTTCAGGATGACTTAAACAAAGGGAAAAGCTCTGTTAGGGCTAAGCAGCTACATTTGCCTGAAAGACTGGGTGACGAGAAAGCCAAGAAGACAAGCAGGATCCTGGAATAGGAGGCTTATTCCCTTACCAAAGCTCTGATACGTCCAGACCTGTGGTATCTCGATATCTCAAGGGACAATAGGGAGACTTTGGGGTCTCAATCCTTGAATTTAAGAAGTCAGAATTTGTATCTCAAAATACCTTTCATTCACTGGGTTTATCTTCAATTGTTTGTGATCTGGTAAATACCAGAGATAGGAAAGATCTTGAATTTCTTTAGCTGTCATTAAAACACTGAGAACTGCACCAAAATACTGAGAACTGGCACTGAGCAATAGCACAGAGGTAGGGCGTTTGCCTTGGATGTGGTGGACCCCGAATAGATGGTGGTTAGAATCCAGGCATTCTATATGGTCCCTGAGAGAGCCACCAGGTGTGACCCGAAAAACAAAAATAAAATAAAATACTAAGAAATCTTGAATAGTTTTACACACCCCCCCAGGTGTTTACTTAAGTTCACAGTTATATAATTGCTGTGAAGGAAATAGTAGTACTGGTAAAACACAGATCATTGACAAAGTGAGCTAAACATCCTCTTTTGTCTCTTTATTAAATTAATATATTGTTAGGCAAGTTAATCTGTCATTAACTACTGTTTGGGATTCTAATAAAGGAAAAAAATGAAATTTATTATATGTTCCCAAAGCTGTAGGCAGTACAACACTTCCTGAGAGTAGGATCAGAATCTTTATATTGCCCATGGTACTTAGACATAATTTCCACTTCAATATAATAACTAATACATGATGGTTGTAGAAAGATAGCTAATTGTCTTAAGCACATAATTTTCCTGCAGGAGGTCTAGGTTCAATTCCTAGCTCTTCAGTGTCCCTGGAAGACTATCAGGAATGATTCCCAAGTACAGATGCCCAAAGTCAGAGTAGCACCCGAGTACCACCAGGTGTTGGCCTCCAAACTATAAACAAATAACAAATAAATAAACACATCACGCAGAATGATCTTTTTTCATATATAGGTTGTAAAGAAACATAATAATAGAATAACAAATGGCCAAAGGCCATTGAGTTTGGCTACAGTGTTTGAGAACTAATCTACAGAACTGAGCTTCCAAATGAGTGGGTAGTTGGGTGGGTGGGAAGTGGCTTGAGATAGTGGTGAAGGGAAGTGGACACTCTGACAGAGAGAGTGGTAATAAAATAATGTATTCATATAGCCATAGCATAAATAATATTATAAATTACAGTGGCTAAAATAAAATAAAGTAATACTAGTTATTTAAAAGAAAGAAAGAAAAGGAATAAAAGGGTTTAGAGACATAGTATAGACTTATAGGGTTGTCTTCCATGTGACCAATCCTGATTCAAACCCACCACCACATGGTCACTGAGCATCAGCAGATACATCCCTAATACTGCTGAATGTAATCCTGGAGGCCTCTGAGCATTCGAGGATGGCCTAGGTCAGTGGTCGGCAACCTTTTTTTTTTTTTTTTTTCAAATGAGCCAAATCTCGCCAAAACCACGATTGAAATTTATTTTGAGAGCCACATTTTTGGGTTTGTTTATTTGTTTTTTGGCAGTGCTCAGGGTTACTCCTGGCTCTATGCTCAGAAATTGCTCCTGGCAGGCTCAGGGGACCATATGGGATGCCGGCATTCGAACCACCAACCTTCTGCATGAGAGGCAAACGCCTTACCTCCATGCTATCTCTCCGGCCCTAAGAACCACATTTTTAAACCCGAAAATACATAGGATGGTACACTGTTTTTAGTTTCAATAAGTTTTTATTGAGAATATTCTGCATGCAAGTATCCACATAGGTCAGGAGGATACAAATAACATAACTAATAAAACAAAAACTTTAGAACGATATTATTTATCTATAATGTTAAATTCCATAAAATTTGCCTTACAATGTAGAGAAAATTGCATCCCTGACAATGACTGACAAAGTCACAAACACTAATGTGAACATTGGCTTTGCATTTCCTTGGATAGTTTGAGTAAGTCAGGTTTGTATGTTGTTATTTTTTATTTTAGGCACGATTTCAGGTTCTCATCGATGAGATGATTTCTCAATTTACTCTTGATAAGATTCATGCTTGTTCGCATAAATATGTAGACCCGAACAAGGAAAAAACAGCAAACTCTAGCTTTTTTTTTTTTTTTTTTTTTTTTTTGGTTTTTGGGCCACGCCCAGCGGTGCTCAGGGGTTACTCCTTTCTGTCTGCTCAGAAATAGCTTCTGGAAGGCACGGGGGACTATATGGGACACCAGGATTCGAACCAACCACCTTTGCTCCTGGATCGGCTGCTTGCAAGGCAAACACCGCTGTGCTATCTCTCCAGGCCCAAACTCTAGCTTTTTTAGTTGATTATATGAGTCAGGAATACTATTCCAGGTGTTAAAAATCAACATATCTTCCTTCTCCAGGTCTTTCAAAGCAGATCACTTGTGCTGTGAACTAAGTTCACATTGGTGTTTCTCCAATCTTTCTAAATTAGCACAAAGACGTTCAAATTTTGAGCTCCACAGTTCTTTTTCTTTTTTTTTTTTTTTTTTTTTTTTTTGGTTTTTGGGCCACACCCGGCGGTGCCCAGGGGTTACTCCTGGCTGTCTGCTCAGAAATAGCTCCTGGCAGGCACGGGGGACCATATGGGACACCGGGATTTGAACCAACCACCTTTGGTCCTGGATCGGCTGCTTACAAGGCAAACACCGCTGTGCTATCTCTCCGGGCCCAGTTCTTTGTTTTTAAATCCAGAAATTGCATTTCAAAGTTGCCAATGTCGATATTAAAGGGAGAAAAATTTAATTCCGTTACAGTGGCATCCAGAGTTGTTTTTTTTTTTTTAACAAAGGCCAACGTCGCTTTGCTATTTCTGAAATCCTGAAACCTCTTGAGGAAAGCTTCCCTCATATTTAAAAGTGCTGTTTTAAAATAGGTAATGTCAATATCAGAATTATTTTCTTGGCGATGTTTCAACAGGCTTAGAAAGTGAATCAAAGTTTCGCTGTCAAAATCTTGAGCAAAAACAGATAATTTGTTTTCAAATGAAATAACTTCTTCTAACATCCAAAAAATGGAGTTTTCTTTCCCCTGTAGTTTATGATTAAGCTGATTTAGATGTGAAGTAACATCCACCATGAAATACAGTTTTTGAATCCACTGATCATTTGTTAATTCTGGATAGTAAACACCCTTCTCGAGAAAAAAATGCTTTGATTTCTGATAATAAATAAGCAAAAAACGTTTCAAAATGTTTCCTCTGAATAACCAAAATATGCTGAAAATTTGAAACCCTACAATATGGAGAGGAAACAGGTAAAAGAGAAAAACCTTTTAACAATCTTTAAAAGCAAGGACATTGTTCCAGACAAAAGTAGTTATGTCACTGAAGGAAAAAAAATCTATTGACACTTTAGTGTGTGCTGCAAGAAACCAAACTAAAATACACACTAAAAACAAAAACGAGCTGGGAGCCGGGAGTCTAGCAGGAGGAGATCTGGCAGGCCCCCGCCATGCCGGAGGCCTGCTTGACCAGGCCTAGTGGGGGTGCGGGACTTGGGTAACCCCAGCACCCCTCTACCGCCTTGCTCCAGATCTCCAGGGCTTTCCCGGGCCACATGCCTGGGCAAGCCGGTGAGTTGGGTCCCTTGGTGGAGCTTGCTTAAAGGTACCCTAGGCCTTCCCCCATTATCCATTCAGCTCCTTAGGGAGGGTCTGGGTGGGGCTCTGAACTTCTGGCCTCCCAGCTTCTTAAAGTCACTGGTAATCTCTGTCCAGTCGATAGCCCCCGCGAGCACAAGAAACATTAATAGTACTCACACAAGAAACATTAATAGTACTCACACAAGAAACATTAATAGTACTCACACAAGAAACATTAATAGTACTCACACAAGAAATATTAATAGTACTCACTATCATTGAATTATGTTTTTATGTATGCAGAATGTCCATTTTGTACTCTGCCCTTTTGCATACCCCTTCATAAGTTCATATTTCTCTTTAACTTATTTAATTCCTATCATCATTACTCCTCATTTACCCTTTCTAACTTAAGTACTGTAGAGTCCTAAGTCACAGACCAAAGTGGTGCCCTGGAGTTAACACCCACCCAACTATTTTAAAAGGCATAAAAAAGACACTTACATGTTTTCAACATTTTATGGGTGTTTTCTTTGACGTCTATAAACTTTTGCTGAATATTTTCTTATACAGTGACGATCCCCCCCCCCGTGTTTTTTATTTTTTCTTTGTGAACTGCTCAATATGGAATTTGGTGTGAAAGAATCCCTCAGTTTAATACTTATGTTTGAACCAAGTCATGGGTCTTGTTGGAAATATTCTTATGCCCCTATATATCTGATAGCACCATGTGGCTTTATTTCTTGTTTGCTTAGGCACACTAACATGGGAAAATACTATACATACCAATAGGTTCTTATCTAATAGAGATGGGAACACACAAATCTTGTAGTGCAATGAGACCTTACACCCTGAACATTGACATAAAGACCAGGCACAGGCCTCAGAAGAATGGGCATTCTCCATTCACCCCTTGATCTACAGAAGACATTTACAAAACATCCAAGGTTGTATATAACATCACCTGGTGGCATTCCTGTACCAGGGAAGACCCTACAGCTGCTCTGACATCTATCTACTCAAAAGAAACACCCCTTAACACTGAGAAGACAACAAGAACAATGACCTGCTTACTGGACAGGGCTTGCTGTATTGCCCCTTAATTGTGAGGTTTGTCTATAACATCACCTGGAAGCAATCCTCTACCACGGAAGACCCTACCACTGCTCAGACATTGTCCTGCTCAAAAGAGACTTCCCTTAACACTGAGAAGACTTAACAACAACAACTTGCTTACAGGAAAGGGCTTCCTGCATTGCCCTTTCATGGTGAGGTGAAACAAGAAGACACTCTACATCATGACTTCAATGTAGGACATGCAGATTCCAGAATCTTTAATACAGAAACATGATACCAACAACAGAGACTGTGTGAAAAGTGTGTTGGCACTACGGACAATGTCTTGGATCGGACGATAACTTGCATGAAGCCTAGAGCTGGTCTTATGCCAGGAAACTTCAGGGGTAGGATCTCTTTGTATTTAGGCCAAGGTTATTCCTTTCCATGCCTCTCATATTTTGGTGGGCCTATGCAAACAACAATTGCCACTCTAACAACGTTTTTACTGTGCTCCTTTGACTCTAATCCTTAAAACGCACCCACTTAAAATTTGAGGTTAACTTAAGCTAATATTCATGTACATGGAATGTAAAAAATACTATGCCTCTAATGTTAAAGGAGTTACATAAGTTTGATGGCTTTAGATTGCCTGTGTGCTGTTAAGAAATATTTTAATGTGCTACAATCTGGGGACTCGAGGGACAAAATAATTGCACATGGATTCTGTTTTATTTTATCTTAACGTTCTTTGGCTGAAAGTTCAAAGTTAAGATATCAGCAAGGGGACTTCTTCTGAGAATTATGTTATGGGTGATTGTCCTTCCACTGTAACTTTACCTTGTCCTCTTTCTTTGCATCTTTTGTTCTCATAATTCAAAATAAAAAATAAAAATAAACAAAAAACAAAAACGACACTTTGTTAAAGGCATATGATATATCATAAAGGAATTATGATAGAGTGCCTGAAACTTTTTAAAAATAATTTTTTATTTAAGCATATTTGTTACAAAATTATTCATACTTGAGTTTCAATCATAGAATGTACACCACCTGGGGTCGGAGAGATAGCATGGAGGTAAGGCATTTGCCTTTCATGCAAGGAGGTCATCGGTTCAAATCCCGGCACCCCATATGGTCCCCCATGCCTTCCAGGAGCAATTTCTGAGCCTGGAGCCAGGAATAACCCATGAGCACTGCCGGTTGTGACCCAAAAACCACACACACACACACACACACACACACACACAAAGAATGTACACCAGTGCACTTTCCCCACCACCAATGTCCCTTGTTTTCTTCTCCTTTAACCTCCTCTGCCTATGTCAGGGGCAGGCATTTTGCTTTTTTTCTCTCTATCTCTCTTTTCCTTTATGACACTGAGGTTTGCAAAATTTCCTTTATAACACCGTGGTTTGCAATCGTTAATTAAAGGGTACCATGCATGTCACTTATCCATTTTCAGCATCAAGTTCTTGTCCAGAGTGATATGTTCCAACTATCAATGTCATAATGTGCCTTTCTCTATTCTAACTGAATTCACCACTTTTTATGGCAAGCTTCCTATCATGGTCTAGTCGTCCTGTCCCGCATCCCTATTTTCTCTAAATATTATTACCACATTGCCATTTATTATTCTTATATGCTACAAATGATTATTCTGTGTCTACACCTCTCCTTCTGACTCATTTTACTCAGAATAATAATCTGATGTGTTGATGTATGTACAAATGATGCACTGTGCATGGCTCAGTGTTTTTGTGTAGTCACAAGAAACAGAAGTTGCACACCTGTACAGTGTATCCACTCATTGTATGGTAGACTGGATTAAAAAAAAACTCCCTGCTGAACTAAACTCTGTGACAAATGACACAGTAAAGATAATTTGTGAAATTCACAATTGTGATCAAATCCAGGCTATTCACCACCCTGGGTGAGAGTATGGATGCCCGCTACTAGCATCTTCTCCATGAAGAAGTGAAGTGGCTGTTCAGGGGAAGGGTGCTCTCTTGCCTTGTTGGCAAGAGGGAAGAAGTAGTGCAGTTCCTGTGAGAGCAGAACTCTGACTTTGTACAGCCCCAGTTGGACAAGGAATGGGTAGCTATGCTTGTGTATTTGGCAGACATTGTTCATTTTCTCTATGAATTTAATATTTCTCTGCAGGGGAGTTTCACAAGTAGTTTTTACAGTGAGACATAAGCTGGATGTGTTAAAAAAAGAATCTGATTCTGGGATAGCTGTGTCTGAGAAGGAGATATTGAAATGTTTCCACTCTTGCAAAAAATTTCTGATTGGCACTTATATTATGCAGAAAGTCATAACCAATATGAAAAACAGCTTTTAGGGGCATTAGCTCACAACTTTAATCATGAGTACTCTGAACATGAGCATCCATAGAAAAGAAAACTCTGGGTTGAGAATCCCTTCATGGAAGATGCCCACTCTTGTGCAAAATAAAATATGTGTTTTAAGATCACTCCAGACACTGTATTTCTAAACCCCACACAACCTGGTCTGATGAAGCAGGGTAGCAGGGAAGAAATAATAAACCAAGCTAGCCAGGAAAAGATGATCATGGAGTCCATGGCCTTTTACCTTGTACTCTCTGCCTTAGCCCAAAAAACTAGAACACCTCTTTCTTTATTAAAACTAATTCCCGGGGGCCGGGCGGTGGCGCTGGAGGTAAGGTGCCTGCCTTGCCTGCGCTAGCCTAGGATGGACCGCGGTTCGATCCCCCGGCGTCCCATATGGTCCCCCAAGAAGCCAGGAGCAACTTCTGAGCGCATAGCCAGGAGTAACCCCTGAGCGTCACAGCGTGTGGCCCAAAAACCAAAAAAAAAAAAAAAAAAAAAACTAATTCCCAATACCAGAAGGCTTCAGGTCAAGAGAGAGAGACAAAAGTACATGTTCAGTGGACTTTTACATATCAAAGGAAGAGGTTTAAGAAAGGATGACGTTGGGAGAACACCTTTGTTTATGGTTGATACTGGGTATCATCTTAAACTCTTGGAGGGCGCCGGGGCTGCACAACAGGGCACACACTGACAGAGGCTAGGAGCGGAGTCCTGACTCCTGGAGCAGCCGCCTGGCACACAGAAATTAAAAGTGTAAAGAGCCACATGTGGCTCGCGAGCCACAGGTTACTGACCACTGGCCTAGGTAATTCCTAGCATCATATGTTGCGTCACTGGCCTAATTGGCAGAGAATTGCTTGGAAGGATCCTCAGGTTTTCTGAACACTGTTTGGGGATATCCTGCATAATATTAAAAACATAATAAGAGTCATACAATGAACACACCCTCCTAAGTGAGTTATTGTCAAATTATAACCAACTTGTTAAAAATGTAAGTCTTCCTGTTTGTCTTGTGCTAGTTTGTAATGTCCAGGAAGAAATGTACATTATCATCATCAGAATGAGCATCTGAAAGGAAGCATTGTGCTCTGGGAGCAAATCAGCTACAGCAGAGGTAAAAGATCATGTTGGTTTCCTACCAAAGAGTTGACGTAATTTTTAGGTTTAAACACTCTGACACATAATCTTTCACAATATTTCTCTTAGTACCTTTCTAACAAAACACTTAGGTACATCTACTTTATTTTTTATAATATTCCCAAGAGGTAAATAGAGGCAGGGAATAGTTCCCTTTTTGGTTTGTTTGTTTAGACTTTTGGGACTACATTGCATTGTGGGTCAGTACTTGAGGATCATTCTTGGTGGTTCAGCAACTGGGGTTGAACCAGGTCTCCTGCATATAAAGCATGTGTTCACCATTTCTGGTCCCAGAAATAATTTTTTAATAAGCTGTTTTGGGGCTAGAGAGACAATACAGGAGGTAAGGTGCTTGCATTGCATATAGTCTAAATTTGGTTTGATCAAAGCATCACATATGATCTCGCAAGCACCTGAGGAGTAATCCCTTAACAGAGTCAGGAGCAAGTACTGGGTACCAATAGGTATGGCCTCCAAACAAAAACAAACAAAAAACTGTCTTGTAGGTCATATTTGTTTTTTGATGCTTATCTTAATAAGCAACCTAATAAAGAATTTGATTTTGAACCACTAATAGAAATAGTTCTTAAGCTGAAGAGAGGAAATCAATGGGCTAGACTCAATTCTATCCCTGGCACAACATGGTCCTCTGAATACCACCGAGATGAAACAGTAGAGTCAGGGATAGCCCATTAGTACTCTAGGTAAGGTCCAAAATACACACACACACACACACACACACACACACACACACACACACACACAAATAATTCTCTTCATTCTTGAGGCAGAAATAATATTTCTATGTAGAACATGATTTACGAAGTATTTTCAGACACAACCATTAGATCGTTGCCTTAGTTCTCTCTCTCTCTCTCTCTCTCTCTCTCTCTCTCTCTCTCTCTCTCTCTCTCTCTCTCTCTCTCTCTCCCCCCCTCTCTTTTTTTTTGGGGGGGGTCACACCCGGCAGCGCTCAGGGGTTACTCCTGGCTCTACGTTCAGGAATTGCCCCTGGCAGGCACAGGGGACCATATGGGATGCCGGGATTTGAACCACAGTCCTTCTGCATGAAAGGCAATCACCTTACCTCCATGCTATCTCTCCAGCCCCCAGTTTTCTCATTTTTAAATAAAAGTGATGACAGTAATCCAGTAAGAGAAGCAGCCAGTAACTGAGTGCAAAGCTCCTGATCTTCCCTTTAACAAAATTCATACTTCTGTTGAAAATAACCAGAGTATTATGGAGATCCCAGCACTTTCTGAATATTGAACAGATCTAGGTGAGATGATGATTGAATAAATTACAGGAGTCCTAGAGATTGCATCCTTTATTTATGGGTTCATGAAAAAGTGTGGATTTCAATATTATATGCTTTGTTAACAAGTGTGTGTGTGTGTGTGTGTGTGTGTGTGTGTGTGTGTGTGTGTGTGTGTGTGTGTGTTTCCAAACCCAGCAGTGCTCAGGGGTTACTCCTGGGGGCAGCCACCTGCCACGCAGGAGCCCTATGCTGACTATTTTGTGTAATCAGTTCTTACTGGGGGAAAAATATTTGATGAAGTTACATTATTGAGACAAATTCTTTACTTGGGATTTTACTGCTTTAACACTCAAGTTCATTGAGGACTGGTTTTTCTTTTTCTTTTTTTTTTTTTTTTTTTTGTGGTTTTTTGGGTCACACCGGCAGTGCTAAGGGGTTATTCCTGGCTCCAGGCTCAGAAATTGCTCCTGGCAGGCACGGGGGACCATATGGGACGCCGGGATTCGAACCGATGACCTCCTGCATGAAAGGCAAACGCCTTACCTCCATGCTATCTCTCCGGCCCCGAGGACTGGTTTTTCTAAGTGCAATAATAAGAACAATAGTGCCATCTAGTGATATATTTAGTTTTTGTCTCTAAGATGGCATATGACATCTATTAGAAAGTTTCACTGATTAAATGCAGAGTGCAATGTGGGTAGAGCCCCCAAATTTCTGCCCCAAATCCTTTCTCAGAATTTTACTATGTGATAGATTTTCACAAACTCAATCAGGGTTTTCAGATGCCTTGTTTGTGGGGCCTTATTCATGTAAGAGTGTTAGTAGTTTATATTTTCATGACTGTATTTTGTTTAAAACCTACTTACTCATCTTTGCCTTTTTTTGTGTATCTGTTTGATTTTTTGTTTTGTTTTTAGTACACACCGGAATATTTTCAGTGATCATTCTGCTATGCTCTCAGGGATCACCTCCTGTGGGCTTCAGGTGCCGGGGATTGAACCCTGGTCTGTGGTGTGCAAAACAAGTACCTTACCTGCTGTACTATCTCTCAACCCCTCTACCTACTGAATAAACAATACTAATGGGAAAATTTCTTTTTTTTTTTTTTTTTTGGTTTTTTGGGCCACACCCTGTGACGCTCAGGGGTTACTCCTGGCTATGCGCTCAGAAGTTGCTCCTGGCTTCTTGGGGGACCATATGGGACGCCGGGGGATCGAACCGCGGTCCGCCCTATGCTAGCGCAGGTAAGGCAGGCACCTTACCTCCAGCGCCACCGCCCGGCCCCCGGAAAATTTCTTTTTTTTCAAAAGCATAACAGGGGTCCTCAAACTTTTTAAACGGGGGGAGGGGCTGTTCACTGTCCTTCAGACTGTTGGAGGGCTGGACTATAGTTTAAAACAATAGTGGCCCGAGAGCCATAGTTTGGAGACCCTCACCTGAGACTGAGAGGAGTTGAGAGAGAGGAGGGGAATCGAAGAGTGCGGACACATATTCCACACATGTGCACTGCAGCCTAGGTTGAGTTGACTGCTAAGCAACTCAAGGGTGTCAAAAGCACCAGGTGGGCCGGATAAATGTCCTTAGTGGGCTGCATGTGGCCCACAGGGTGTTGTTTGAGGAGCCCTGCATTAAAAAAAATTTTTTTTGTGTGTGTGGTTTTTGGGTCACACCCGGCAGTGCTCAGGGGTTATTCCTGGCTCCAGGCTCAGAAATTGCTCCTGGCAGGCACGGGGGACCATATGGGACGCTGTGATTCGAACCGATGACCTCCTGCATGAAAGGCAAATACCTTACCTCCATGCTATCTCTCCGGCCCCTCATTAAAAATTTTTATTTTATTATTTTTAAATTTTTTTTTGCATTAAAAAATTTTAAATCCACTAATTAAGAAAATGCATTATTATATATTCAAGTGCATTTCTCAATGATTTTTATGCATTTTATCTGGACAAATGATCTGTTAAATGCTTTAGCTCATTTCTTTCTAACTCTCAATAATATTGACTGGAAGTACTAATTTTTTTTTTAATTCATCTACCAAAGAACATCTTCGTTGCTTTCAAGTTTTGTCATGAATAAAGCTGTTATAAAAAAAAAAGGATATAATTTCACTTTTGTAAATATTAATGACCTTTTTAACTAGGTGATATATATCAGGGATTCTTAGACTTTTTCAGCTGTAACCACTTTTCATCAGCAAAATGCAAACATGTACTTTAGTTTGCATGGCTGATTTTGAATTAATTTTTGATCACTGTGCTTTCAGAAACCTTTATTGTTGCTAAATTTTCCTTATATGCAGTTGCAACAGTACAAAAGTTTAAAAAATAAGAACAAGTTGAAAAGTTTTTAAAATAGTTAAAAAGAGGGGCCCCTTCACAGGGGTAGGGCGTTAGCCTTGCATGCAGCTGATCTGGTTTGATCCCGGCATCCTATATGGTCCCCTGAGCTAAGAGCGATTTCTGAGTGCATAGCCAGAAATAAACCTTGAGCGTCATTGAGTGTGACCCAAAAAGAAAAAAAATAAGGTTAAAAAGACAATTTAAAAAGTTTAATAAAACTAAAATTGTTTTAATTAATTAGTTTGACTTAATTGGCATTAATTAATTAGGATATAAATTAAATGAAATTCATCGATTCCACTCACAAAGCTTGGAAGTTAGTACTGGCATTGATATTGTCTACTTATATAACGTTGAGCAAGTCAGTAATTTTTTGTACTTTGGTAGTCATCTATAAAATGGGATCATACTGCCACAATAAAAAAAGTGCAAAAAAAATGGGATCATACTTGTCTACTTTATTCATCTACTAGAATTTTGAGGATCAAATGCAATAATGAATGCTTTTAAATCTGTTACATGAAGTAAGGAATCAGTGATGTTATTGCTAGTAATCTTTTCCCAGGAGCATAGGTTCTTAAATGATGGCCTCCCCATTGTTTGCTAGTTGTGTAAACTTGAGAAGTTAATTTTCTACTTTTTAGAGCTTCATTTATAGAATAGGGATAATAAAAACATCAGCTTCAAAGAACAGTCATGAGATATGCTTAGTACATAATAAATGCTTGATAGTTTTGGACTATTTCTTACCCACAGTGCCAAGAGACCAATTGTTCTGTTGTTTGGTTTTTGGTTTGGGGACCACACCTGGCAGTACTCATGACTTACTTATGGCTCTATGCTCAGGGATCATTCCTGGCAGTGCTCAAGTGACAGGTATTGAATTTGGGTTTATCTTATACAAGAGAAGTACCCAACACCATGCACTATGTCTTCAGCCCTGAAGGAATCAATTGTCAACTTTCGATATTATTTTGTTGTTGCTGTCACATTTATGGGTGACACAAGAACAAAGGGCCTAGTCTAAGTGCCCTTTGTTATAAAGCCTAAGTGCTTTATAAGTACTTTATTATGCTCTGTTGATGACACTACACCAGGACAACAGAATTTTCAAAAACCTAAAATTTTTGTTTGCTTTAAATATTGAAAACCTTTCTGCCCCCACCTAATAATCTTTTAAATCTATCTTTAAACAGAGCAATAGAATAGATTCAGTTAAATAATGAAAAGCAGGCTTGGAGAGGGCACAGGTAGGTCACACAAGAGGATATATCTTTTTTTTTAATATAATTTTTATTTTGATCATAGTGGCTTACATATTGTTGACAATAATATTTTAGGTACATAATTACATAAAATCAGGGGGATTCCCATCACCGATTTGTCCTTCCTACACCTCCATTCCTGTCCTACCTCCCATGTCCTCCTCCCTAACTCCCGGGCTGCTAGAGTATGTGGTCCCCTCTGTATCTAGCTTACTACTTAGTAGTCTTACACCTGTTTGGTCTTGGTACCTCCCTTATTTCCCCAAGAGGATATATCTTATGCAACCTTCTCCACCATGTCCCAAATTGATGTTTTGCCTGGACAACAAAGATAAATCTCTTAAGAGTAAGACTTCTCACTTTTCCCTTGCTCCTTTTATTGTTTATTATCTTTGGATTTTGGACAACACATGGCAATATTCAGGGGTTACTCCTGATTCTGCACTCAGGAATTTCTCCTGTTGGAGCTCAGGGGGATCATATGGGATGTGCATGATTGAACTCAGTTTGGCGCCTTACAAGGGAAGCATCCTTCCTTCTGTACTGTCTCCCCAACTTTGCGCTCCTTTGTTATATAGGTAGCAGCAATGTTGAAAGTTTTAGTTATGTTTTAGTTATGTTTATAAAACAACAATTCATTTCTTGCCCCAAAATCTGATTGTGCAGCAAATCTCATCCTGGAATTCTTCTCCCTGGTGTTCTCCCATCAATTCTGCCATATAAGCCTTTGAAGGAAAAACACCCTTTCGGTGAGAAGTGCCACTCTGACTGTCCCACGGGATCTTGCTATTCAGATCTAAGCTTAATATAATTAAAACTATATTAACTATATTAACTCTCGTAGTTCCTTTCAGATACCCTCTACCATCCTTTACAAAATGGCATCCACCTTGTTCAGAAACCAGGACCCCATGAATCCTTACAGCACATTGATTCATCAATAGTATATATGTGTGTATGTGTGGTGGCCATGTTTGTATCAATTCATATGTCTGTCTGTGTTGTGAAATATTAAATCAGGGTGGAATTAGAAATAAAAATTCTCGGGCCCGGAGAGATAGCACAGTGGCGTTTACCTTGCAAGCAGCCGATCCAGGACCAAAGGTGGTTGGTTCGAATCCCGGTGTCCTATATGGTCCCCCGTGCCTGCCAGGAGCTATTTCTGAGCAGACAGCCAGGAGTAACCCCTGAGCACAGCCGGGTGTGACCCAAAAAAAACAAAAAAAAAAAAACAAAACAAAAAAAACAAAAAAAACAAAACAAAAAAAAAGAAATAAAAATTCTCAGGTACAGACCTGGACAAGTCAGCAAATAAGTGGGGCAAACAACATAATCTTTAGAGATCAACAATATGTAAATTAACAATTTTAAAGGTATGGGTACTCTATTTATTTATAGTGACTTTATTTTACCAAAAGTAAACTGAAATTTTTTAAACTATTCAATTTAATTGAGATTATAAAGAAATTAGAATTCTTGATCTAAATGTCTATGGGAAAATTAAGTGTATTGATACCTAAAATTCTTAAGTAACAGAATCTGTACTCATCAGAACTGAGTTAAATAAAAAGTGAGATTTGATACAGGATTTTATCTTGCAGGTGTAAACCAATTTAAGTTAGAAATTAGGCTTTTAACAAATAGAGCAGTACTAGGATCTCTCTACAAAATTACTAAAATTAAATCAAAGGTTTTTGAGATTATATAAATATGACTTTTCTTTCAATGCTATCTAAATTTTTGTAAGAACTGAAAACTTATGTGTTTAAATGTGCAGGTTCCCCATGAAATGAATCTCTGAGCATGGATCTGGAAGTTGTCCCTGGGATGGGGCCAAAACAAAAAATAATTATAAATAAGTAGCTATTTTGACTGTAAAATAATCACTGGGATACAACTCACTGGGTGAGTTTATTTTTATTCTATATAAAAGAAATGTTGAAGGGTTGTGGCTCAAGTGGTAGCCACATGTCTTGTATGTGTGAGTTCTTGGGTTCAATCCTGGCCATATGGTTTATATGAGACCACTTCTATATAGAAAGTGGCCCCCATAGTTTGGAAGAAAAGAAGTTGCAAAATATTAACAGTTGAATGAGTTGGTGAATCTTACTAAGAACTATATTCATTATATTGTCCTTTTAACTTTATTGTAGGTTTAAAATTCAAAATAATGTTAAGAGAAACAGGAGGAAGAAATAAAGGCAAATTAATCACTTTGTACTTAATGAATTTTAAAAAAGTAGTAATCTCTAGCCCTTTGCCCCTTATTGCCCTTTCTGCGCAATAGTCAAGCACAAGAACATTCCAAAGTGAAGCCTAGCTGTAGATCATTCATTCCTAACCACCACCTACATTTTTCCTTGCCCAAACACAAGCCTATCTAAAAATGCTTACCATTTCTTCCTAACTGTAAAATCAGTGCTTACTAGGAGCAGAATGCAGACATCTTTCATCACTTTCTTCTTTCTTAAGATAAAAAAACCACAATTTGATATATGAAATAATAATAATACCCATTAAAACAAAAATAACAAGAGGATAGTTTGCTTTAAATTTTGTACCTTAATATTTTTTCTTAATTATAAACTGACTTCATTATCATAAGCTGTACACACACACACACACACACACATATATATATATATATATATATTTGAGATTGTCCCATCATAAACCCACTTGCAGAAATCCTATGGTTCAGTCTAATTATCTTTGTTTATTTTATTTTTAAAATTAATATATTTATTTAAACACCATGATTACAAACATGTTTGTAGTTGAGTTTCAGTCATGAAAATGTTCACCTCTCCTTCACCAGTGCAACCTTTCCACCACCAATGCCCCCATTTCCCTCCTCCCCCATACCCTGCCTGTCTTCAAGACAGGTATTCTATTTCTCTCACTCAATACCATTGTCATAATAGTTGTTAGTGTAGTTATTTCTCTAACTGCATTCACCACTCTTTGTGGTAAGCTTCATATCATAAGCTGGTCTTTTCAAACCTCATCTCTATTGTCTTTATTACCATATTATCTTTTATTTTTCTTAAATCCCACAGATAAATGTGTCTATCTCTCTCACTCTGACTCATTTCACTTCAGCATAATAGTTTCCATGTCCACCTACATAGAGGAAAATTTCATAACTTCATTTTTCCTGACAGCCGCATAGTATTCCATTGTGTATGTGAACCACAGTTTCTTTAGCCAATCATCTGTTACTGGGCATCTGGGTTGTTTACAATTTCTAGCTATTATAAATAGAGCTGCAATGAACATAGTCGTGCAGAAGACATTTTTTAATTGTGTTTTTGTGTTCATAGGGTATATGCCTAGGAGTGGTATAGCTGGATCATATGGGAGCTCATTTTCCAGGATTTTGAGGAAACTCCATTTTGTTTTCCATAAAGACTGGACTAGACTAGGCATTCTCATCAGCAGCGAATGAGAGTTCCTTTCTCCCCACATCTTCTCCAGCATTGATTGTTCTTGTTCTTTGTGATGTGTGTCAGTATCTGTGGCATGAGATGATATCTCATTGTTGTTTTGATTTTCATCTCCCTGATGATTAGTGATGTGAGCTATTTTTCATATGCCTTTTGGCCATCTGTATTTCTTCTTTGAGAAAGTGTCTGTTCATTTCTTCTCCCTATTTTTTGGGGGGGAGGTGGTTTTTGGGTCACACTCGACAGCGCTCTGAGGTTCCTCCTGGCTCTATGCTCAGAAATCGCTCCTGCCAGGCTCAGGGGGCCATATAGGATGCGAACCACCGTCTTTCTGCATGCAAGGCAAACACCTTACCTCCATACTATCTCTCAGACCCCTCTTCTCCCTACTTTTTAATAGAGTTAGATGTTTTTTTCTTCTTAAGATCTGTTAGTACCTTGAATATCTTAGATCGTAGCCCCTTTTTCTGATGGTTATTGAGTGAATAGTTTCTCCCATTCTGTGGGTGGCTTTGTATTTTAGTCACTATTTCCTTTGAGGTGCAGAAGCTTCTCAGTTTAATATAATTCAATTTGTTTATCTCTGCTTCCACTTGTTTGGACAGTGGTGTTTCCTCCTTGTATATATTTGTAAGCTGTGCTTTTTTGTGTAAACTTCTGATACTTTTTTTTTTCTTCTATTTTTCTTTTTTAGAGGGAACGGGAAGAGGGGCGGGGCAGGGGCGGGAGGGCGAAGAAGGGAGGGAGGGAGAAAGGGAGAGAGGGCTGGACGAAAGCCCAGAGGGGGCAAATTCATTCTTTCTTTCTTCTTTC